>NW_011967139.1:457817-496601 GCF_000949405.1 Vollenhovia emeryi
GAGAGAGAGAGAGAGAGAGAGAGAGAGAGAAAGCGAGGAGGATGAGGCTAGACGAGAGAGGACGTAATCACGTGCTTCGCTTCCTTTTAAATTGATCGACGACCCATAGGCGTATCGTTGAAAAACATCAAGGCCGCTCTTCCTCACAACGCGCGATCGCATGTGTAATGCATTCTCGATTCCAGATCTGAAGCGGACGCCGTGGCTTTACGAGGGACGTTACGGTGGTCCGCGCGCGGCCACCGTTATATCCCGGGACATCTGTACTTAAATGTTGGTCCCGCGGGCGTTCGTCCTCCGCGACGAAATTGCTGCCTCGTAAACCAAGACTCTCTCCTTCCCACGGCTTCCCGACTTTTCGCGGCGCGCGAAAACGTTTGAATGGCCGAGGTATCGCGCGGCGCGAAGAGAGATTCAAGTTTCGTTATCCGTTTCCATCGATAGCGTGTAATTTGTCAAAGACACTGACGCGCCCCACGGAAAGACCCCGGCGCGCCTCATCTCGAATTGATCGACGATCGTACAAACGGATATCGCCGCGAACATCGAGATTCGCGGCGGAGAAATAGATTACGGCGGGATGCGTCGTTTATATACGCGCGTAACGTGTCTCGAGGGCCCGTGGAATCTCTGGAATTTTTTTGACATCGTGGAAGGTACGCCGGAGCGTTGATTAACGCGCGGCCCCGCGGCAGTATATGATATTGGATTTTCGGTAGGAGAGCATACGACTCGCGGCGTTCAAAGACACGCCACTTTTCGGCTCCTCGCTCCGTCCGCGAAACGTCTCGACGACTTTTGAGCAACGTCTGCCGTGTAATTAAACGGAAATTCCAAGATTCTCTCTGCAGACGCATCTCCTAACGTTCGCCATTTATTTCATTCCACTTGTGTTCATCACATAATATTACGTGACACATGTACGTTTTTGAATGAGTTAAGGCACTGAACCAGTTCCAAAATCTTCTTCTCCGAGAAATACTTTACTCGATGGTCATTTTAAAACCATTTCGAGCGTTCCCGCTCTATTTCTCGAGTAAAATTTTTCTTCGGAGAAAATGTTTTGAAACCTGAATCTAAGTGCGCGTTCCTAAACTCATTGAAGAAAATGTTGCAACCATTCTGTCCATCGGTGCACATACATGCCAATCAATATGACGGGTTTCTTTTACACATTGCAGTGTCCAACTAATTTCATTCTGTCCATTCAAAATGACTACGCTACGAATGAGCTACTTTGCCTCGACGACTTCCCGAGCGTCCATTGCAACCATTCTGTCCATCACTGTACCCACTTTACTCGCGATTTATTTCATTTCACTTGTACGCTAAATAATATTACGCGACATACGTACCTACTTTATTACAAATTAATAAGAAACGACCAATATGTCTGTTTACGCACGAGTTAAAAACTAGAGAACGAGAATCGCCATTGGAATCATTATTTATTTAACGCTCTGGGTCAAGTTGAATCGTAAAGGCAAGATTGCAGAAAATAACAGAAAATTGGCAATGCGCATATGAAATGCAGAAGAGAAAGGGGGGGGGCGGAGGAGATAAATGCAGAAACAAAGATCGTGAAAGTCGGCGTTGCGGCAACGCGATATGCCTACCTACGCGAATGGCAGTCCGTCGATCGCGAGTACAGTTAATAAGCGAGCGAGCAACAACAACGGCAACGCGACGGTAGACGTGGGAGGCGTCCGTTCACGGTAGAAATCGGCGCGCGATCACGATGCAAAAGGGTTAAAAGAGTCGGGATAAAAAAAATCAGACTTTTACGATTCGGCGCCGCTTTCTAAAGCCGCGACACGTCAGACGTCCCGTTTGTGCCGCACGCCCGAGCTTCCCCCGGTGGGGGATATTAGAAAGGACAGGACGATAATCGAAGGTCAAGTGCTAAACGCTCGCCCCGAACGCCCGAGCGCGCGCGCGCGCGCAGTCCGGATCGCGTTTAACCCTCGACTGCACTGCGTTTGAATTCGAATGGCATGATCGCTGTCACGCTATAGTTAGCTCTGGCCTCAGCAATAAATGACGTACAATGTTATTTTTACCTCGTCGACATATCGCGTTTGCCTCCTTACAAAGGTAGTCTTGTTGGCGCTATCTAATTTTATCCTAGGATAAACTTGGAGGATCGTGTAAATATCGTATGAAGAGCGTTTGTAATATCTTTTTTACATTTTTGTATGCGCAAAAATATTATTACTGCATGTCCAATATATTTTTGTATCTTACAGTACGGCAAAAGGCGTTTCGAATTTAATTTACTACGAGAGCGTGTTCGAAAAGGTGGCAAAGTATCTAGAAATGATCTGAGGACGGTCTTGCATATAAGATCGGACTATTGAACATCGGCCCAAGTGTTGCAAATTATAAAAATCAGCATTATATTTTTTGTCTTTAAACTACACTATAAAATATAAAAATGTATTATAAATAATATAACGATACGTTACGGAAATGATAGAAACCGAACTTTAGAACACAATTGAGTAGCAAATTAAACGCGAGATGCTTCTTGACGTGCTGTAAGATTCAAAAATATACGTGCAATAAATAGTCGTTTTGCATATAAAAGTGCGCGAAACATATTATAAACAATCTTACGATGCATTGCAAAAGTGACGGAAAGCATTAAAGTGCTGATCTTAAGTGTCGTGTAATTGCGGCGCTTGAGAACTTTAGAACACGACTGAATAGTAAATTAAGCGCGAGGGACGCCTCTATGACAAATAAGAAAAATCGTGAGGTAACCGCGATTTCGGTGAGTGCAGATGGATGGACGACTTGTTAACGATATTGTTTATTTTTGCCCGGGCACGTCGCGGCCGCGCAACGGTGAGGATGATTCGCGGGGCGAAAATTTATTGAAAGCGCCCATCAATCAATCCCGGAATAATTTGCGGCCGGGGCGGAATGAAATGATTTCGCACGTCGATCGCGAGATAATAGATGCATCGAAGTAACGGTAACTCGCGAGATATTACGCGGTGCGAGCGGCGAGATCCGCGCGCGCGCGCGCGCGCGGCTATCGTAATTACATCGGTAATACGGCTATGTAATCGTAAATACAATTAGTGTTGATTGCAGCGCCCGCACGATTTTTTATCGTCGTCCCGCGGGCGTTATCCTTCCGTAATTCCGCGCATGCGAGCGCCGTATTCATCTTCCTCGGTATCGATCCGTATATCTGAGCGCTCTCGACCGCAATACGTTTCGTAGAAAGAACGTAGGAATGGAAGGCGATACGTGGAACGGGTTGCACTGCAGAGCCTACTTTCTGCACTTTTGTAAATTCGCGCCAGAACTCAGGAGAGAATTTTCTTTGTAATTTTACCGTACGCGGAGAGACCGATATGATTACCACACGTCCAATTAGGGTTGGCACAACCCCAATAAATAGTAATATTTGGGACAGCTATAGCTGTGGTCGTCATACCCACATTGGTATGACAAGTAGTGGAGACAACTACACGCAAAGAATTATTTAACGCCAGTACATGATTAATCAATGTAGAAAATTGCCAGACGACGCTTGGCTGGCAAATTCTAATTAAAGAAATTCATTGTGAAAACTATTATACCCCAGCCGGGGTTTGAACCTGGACCTCCCTATATGCAATTACAACTATGCGTTTTGTGCAGCAAACTTAGCGAATGTCGCAACGCAAAACAATGTAGATGCCCCGACTATTTATACGGGAATATTTTAATTTTTGTTATTTTTGCTCTTTCCGAGTACGAGAAACATTTCTAAACGAATCGGAATACACGGGGAGAATTTTCTTTTAACGTTTTTTCCTGAAAATTATGTAATCGTGCCACTTCAAAGAATTTTATGAGAGTTTTTGAAATTTTACCGTACCGTACCGTATGAAGTTCTTCAAAAATGTCTAAGAGCTGATAAATTTCATCGAAATGCCGTTGTCTCACGTTCACATAATTTTCAGAATAGATTTTAAGAGAAAATTCTCCCCGTGCACCTATTATACTCGTATGTGAAACACAGGTATACGAAGATATACATACACATTTTATTTATGTATGTATTTATATGTAAAATACGGCGTATAAATTATAGGCGTAGCCCTGGAATCTGACGCGAATTATAGATTATCTAATGCGGGCTTTATTGAAGAAGGCTCGGGTCTGTCAAGAGAAGTTTCCACACTCAGAAAACTCACGAGTCGAAACTATTCGATGTAACGGATTTCCTGACTTTCGCACTCTTTCTTTTTTAACGTAGAGCGGGGCGTTTAATTTATATATATATAATTATCGCTTTGTTTTTATTTATATTTGAAAGCGCGCCCGACGACAAATCAGCAAAACGACAGAACGACTGAAATTACGCTCGATGTGAAACGATTATGACAGTGATTATTGATAGTTGATTCCACGTCCGTCAATCGGTGCCCACGTATGCCGCCAAATAGTATAGTCGCAGCGAACGGATAAATTCCACTCGTAATTACGCGCCGAGTAATGAATTCTAACATT
The DNA here is from genome assembly GCF_000949405.1 of Vollenhovia emeryi. Taxonomy (NCBI): domain Eukaryota; kingdom Metazoa; phylum Arthropoda; class Insecta; order Hymenoptera; family Formicidae; genus Vollenhovia; species Vollenhovia emeryi. The sequence goes on from NW_011967139.1 coordinate 462,327, forward strand.
ATTTATGTCATAAAGCGAACTCGTAAATACTCGCGCCGAGTACGCAATGTGCGACGTGTCGGCCGTAAAGTATCCATAATTTCCACCGCGAAACGGGTTGACATGTTAAAACGGCGGAAATGCCCGCAATACAGATCTGCGTATTAAAAATGGCGCCGGCTCGAGGCCTTTCGCGCATCGAGCCGTTTTCATCCCGCGGTCGACGGCAGAACACGCCCGCCTGTAATTACCGCCGATTTATGAGTCCTGTGTATGTAGATCTAAGCCGCGCGAGTGTCGCGCAATGTACGTGGGTCATTTGGAAAATTCTCGGAATGAATTGCAGCTGGCCATCGCACGCAGACATCGTACGTTAAATGAAAACTTGCATCTTCTGTAAATGCGTACAGTGTTCCGACTCATTCTGTCAAACAGATTCATTTCTGTTCGCAGGTCGAACGTACCTGCGTGGTTTTTTAAAAATTCATAAGCTCTGAGTGCCGCTGTAATTAAGCATCCACGAATTAAAAGACGACCCCGCGGTTGAAGGAATTCCTTGCCGCGCAGAGATTTTTTATTTTTTTCCCCATCACTTGACAAATCCGAGTTTTGTTAAGACCTGGACCAAGTTCTAGCACCGTGGACACAGGCCTCAATAGCTTTGGAGCGCACAATTTACAATTTTACAATTCTTCCAAGTTGTGGCAAGTTATTTTTCTATCAGTGTAGGTGGCTCAAGACACTGGCGCACATAAAGGGGGATTGTGTTGAAGAATAAAAATAATTGTAAAAATTACAGACAGCTGTTCTTTTTCTTTCATTCCGAGAACTCTTCAGGTGGTATAATCGACGCGAAATATCAGAAAGCGTCGTCCTGCTTTAATTTTCCTCGACCTCGGCTATCTCGGCTCGATCTCAGTTGGGAATAGAATCTTCATTTAGTGTAGTTATTATCGCCGCTTCTCAAAGGATGATATTTCGAGGTCGATTAATTCCTAATTAGCGTCGGGATATTAAAATATTCCGAGTTTTTTTTTCTTTACGACCCTCTAAAAATCCCCGTCGTCTCCCGCGACTCCATTGTTCTTCAACGTTTCGGATGTTTACTGTCTTGGACAGCTTCCCGCGGCTCGCATTTGAATTTATAGGTCTCTACGCGCGCAAAGGCCGCATAATGGGCGCCATTATACCGATTGCACATTTGCCGAGCTCATTTTGTCTTGCGCGACGCTTTTTAACTCGGGTCCGCACAAAAGTCTCGTCTTCCGGATGACCTTCACGCGGAGCCTTTTATTAATGAGGGTACTCTCGACCTCTTCCTCCTTTTTCGTTCCTTTATATCCCGTTGATCCTTTTCGCCAAAACGCATGCTTCAACTTACGAAGCTCGTGGCTCGCGAGCGGATCGAAAAATTCCAACCGGAGGGAGTTTGCCGGACGAAATTCCGGCGAAAATGATCGCGCGGCTGCGAAACCGAATGACAACCTAAATTTTAAGAGAACATTGTCCCCGTGTAAAGTTCTTCAAAATGCCACGTTGTCCTACGATTACATGATTTTCAGGGTGAATTTGAAGAGGAAATCCTCTCCGTGTACTGCTCAAATAAGGAAGGGGCGAAAGAAGGGTGAAAAGAGATTACAATCCCTTTTGGACATTTAATGAGACCAGGGGGGAGATTGCATCGATACAAATTAAGCAGACACGGAAGTATAATCAAGTGTCTGTCAACTCAGATTTCCCACGAGTGCACGCGCAAAGTCCCGTAAGAATCTTTTTCGCGTATTCGGTAGCAAAACGTGCAATCGGTGACTATGACGGGAGCTGCAGAAGGTTAACGTTACCCCGAAATAAGTGTAGGAACGGATCGCGTTCGTGTTATCGTGCTTGGTTATCGTGCCGCAAAATCTCGATCCCAATCTTGCATAATTTTCCCCAGTTGTCACGTCCTCCGCGGACCGCGTACAAAGTGCGCGCATTTAACACCCACAAAATCCCAATGGCCGAGGCGCGCCGGCGAGGAGAATCGCGCCGCGTCGCGTCGTCGCGACGCGTCGGGATCGCACGAAGGCCGGGGCCCCCAAGTAATTGTCCGAGATCTTACGAGCGACCGCGCGAGATACGGTTCGGCGTGTGTCAAACCGCCGAGACGACGACGCGAGTGCGGCGCGAGTGCGAGAAAGCCGCCGTCTGATATTCAGGCCCCGTTCTCCAAGGCCCGCGGGTCCCAACGCGCGGGGTCACCTTGGCTGGCTGATGCCTCTTTCAGACGTCCTGAAAAGAGAGTCCCGCCAACAATGACGGTGCCCGCGTCTGCTATATGGATCCTCTCGGTTGCAGGAACGCGCCGTGTCTCGTTATGCTTTCTCTCTCTCTCTCTCTCTCTTTCCACCGCCACCTTCCTTTTATTCCCTATCGGTCCCCTCTTCGCCCGAATACGTACACCAGGTGTAAAAGCGCCTTTTGTGGACCAGAACGACAGATTTTCCCATTTGTTTTCGTACGCGGGACTGCCGTTCGCTCCCCGTTTAAATTTCAAAAATTTACCCGTTTGTTAACCCGCAAATACGCACGTTTCTCGATCTTGACTAAAGCTTCGAAAAATATATCGATATATCGACTTTTCCAAGTGTGCCATTGTAGCTATTTAAAACTTACTTAATGTCGTTCGTAAATCAATGGCGATCTTTAATGTCCGTTTTCACCAACGTCTTTTAACTTTGATCTCAGCTTAATTCGCCCTTTTATCTCTTTCTAACTGCTCCCTTATGCCCGTTTCTACCACTGAAAATTACCTTAGTCTCGGCTTAAATTACTTCTCATCTTTTTCTAATTTTTAAAACTAGAAAAAGGTATAAAGAGCGAGTTGAACCGAGACTAAAGTTAATCTGCGTTAGTAGAAACGGAAAAAGACAAAGGATGAATTAAACTAACAATAAGATCAAAGTTAAACGACATTGGTGAAAACCGAGGTAAAAGATTACTCGCGTTGAGGACCACTATTCTAATTCCAGAAAAATGTACGGCAATCGGAAATCTCCCTTCGAAGATAAATGGTAGAGTTAATTCATTAATAATGCGCGCAGACGCGTATCGACAATATCGACATCGACATGCTCCGAAGTTATAGAACGCGAGTCATGGTTCGGCTCTTACAGGAAAGTGCATTTGCAAGTCCCATCGCGGCGAATGTGGAGTTTTGTAAACAACCTATTGAGCTTTCGATGGTATTCCAGAGACCAGCGAGAAAAGGGCAAATACCAATGGCTCCGCGGCGGGCATTCAGGTGCAAATTTATTCAAAAAGTTCGTGAAACTCAAAAGGCTGAGGGATCGGGAAAGACCTGTGTCTAACTGCTTCAACGACTCGGCCATACAACCGCTGGGTTCACAATGCGAGCCTCTTTCTCCCTTATCCGCCCTCCCACGCGTCTCTTAATCGCTGCTTTCCCTTTTGTACTCTCTGAGTCACACGGTCGACTTTTCAATCTTCTTCAATCGCGTGTACGAACAAATGCTTTACAATTTTCTTGTATAAACGGTACCATCCATTCCGCCGTATCTACTTCGAGATCTATGGTATCTTCGGCACTGCCTCCCGAGAGCATTTTAACGGAACTTGATCGTTGCGTCAAATATAGAAGGCAAGGAATTCTTAACTTAAAATTCGATATACGAAATATACAGGGTGTACTAGAACCACCGGATGTCCTTTTAATCACAGATTCTTTAGAAAATTTCAAGACAAAAATTCTAATACAAAAATGTCGAGGCTATAATAGTTTTTAAATAATGAACGAGTATATTTCACCAATGATAGACCTGAGATTTCGCGCGCTAAGGCACGGCGACGTGACGAGTGATAAAAGTGTTTCTATGAATGTCGCCCGTCTTAATTCAAGTAGAAATTTGCAACGTGTTGTAACTTCAAAGTGTTTCAGCTGTCAAAGTGATCGATCAATATCAGTTACCATGAAGGTTGTTACTGTGCTAAAAAAGGGCTCAATTATTTAAAAACTATTATAGCCTCGACAGTTTTGTATTAGAACTTCCGTCTTGATATTTTCTAAAGAATCTGTTATTGAAAGGATATCCGGGTGGTTTTAGTACACCCTGTATAACTGGTACACGGAGAGAATTTTCTCTTGAAATTTATCCTGAAAATCACGTGATCGTGGGACAACGTGGCATTTTGAAGGACTGTAGGAGAGCTTTTCGAAATTTTGCCATACGTTTTACTAGCAATTATACTTAGTATACATTTTATTAGTAGAACGTACGGAAAAATTGATCTCTAATATTATTCGAAAGTGAATGTGAAACAATCTCGAGGAATTTTTCGCGCCTCCTTTCGCGGAGGAAAACCTGCGGGCTCCAACATTTTCAAGTATTACGGCATGCGCGCGCGAATCTCGTCCCGAGCGCGCCCGGTAGCCGACCTCGGTGCGAGTTTGACGCTCTTAGCAAGCTGTAAAGTACTCCTTAATCTTTCCGCGATCCGTCACTTCGATGATCCTTAACTTGTCTTGCGCGAGTATCCCGCGCGCGGAATATGGTGGTGCATTAAGACCTTAATAGCGTTGCTGCCGTTATTATGATATGATAATGATACACTGCCGAACATTGTAGCATTCATCCTTCCTTCCATCTCTCCGCATCCTTCGAGATTCACTTCGGCCCCGCCGAAAAGGGCCCGTTGACATGTTATTATATTTTAATCGTTTATTACGCCATTACGCGCACGCCCAAACGCGTCCTTTCTCCTCGCGATTATTCCCGAGCGAACAACAAGGGGGATGTTACCCCTCTCCCCGGCGTCCATCAGCAATAAAGATATTTATTAAAGTCCGCAGGCGGGCGCTTAATTGAATTACCAAATTATTAAATCATGACACATTAAATTATCGCATTCAGTTATCGTTGTCGCCGACGGAAAGAGAACTTTTTTTGGGTTTAAGGGTGTCGTATGTCCCTTTTTTTCTCTCTCTCTCCTCTCCGCTCGAATCCGCGATTACGTCCGCCGCGAAGAGATCTGGCGATTATCCCACTTGAGAGTCGCGTCGTGCATTTCGCAAAGTGCATTAGCGAGCGAACCACCATCGAGTAACTCGCGCTGCGGAATTGCATTGAATCATACTCGCACCGGCAATTTTACGCATTGAATAAAATAAGTAACGATTACGAGCGCGCCGCGAGACACTTTGACGCGGACGAAGGTGATCCGGCCCCGATCGAGCGCGGGTCCGTGCGAAAGGCGAGGAAGAGGAGGACGGAGAAAAAGCGCGAGGAGACAAAGCTTGCCTACGGAGAACCGGTCCTTAGCGTTATTCCTTAATCCCGGAATGAATCGCCGCACCGTGCAGATCGAACATTTAGGGGCGATCTTAATTTACACCCACGCATCCCGACGGCGACGATCCGTGGGACAATGCTCCGTCCGGAGTTTCGCGTAAGAGCGGGAATAATAATGAAGCTGATTGGGGCCCGCGGAGACGACCGGGAGAAGATATAATAGTCGCGCGCTTGCAACGGGACGCGTCGTGAGTTAAGAGTGAAATAAACGCGACGGCGGCGGCAGAGAGAGAGCAACCTTGGGGCCCCGCGGAATCGGCTTCAACGTCCCTCCTTAATGTCGCGCTCGATTTAAGACCCCGCGTCGCGTACGCGACCATTAGCTTCGATCGAGATGCGCTACCGGCGTTACGACGGGAGGTCGACGAACGGTTGACGGAGACATCGCCCGCGAAACGCGAAACTTCTCCGGGGGAGAAAAAAAGGACAGTTAGCGATCCATTTTGGGGCCCACAATTAGTGATCCAATTATTCGGATTGTTCGTAACTCTAATCTTTTACGAATTTTGCCCCACGTGACTAAAAATCGCAATTAGCTATCTATATCCAAGATTTTTAAGTAATACTAATCAATTCTCTCAATTAGTTCTGTCGATATTCAGTAACGCAAAGATAATTTTTACTCATGAGGCACTAACTGAAACGTTAAGTTGCTTAACTACAAAAAAAACGGTCAAAATTTTTCCCAGGGTAGAGCTGCGAACAATCCAAATAATTCGATTACTAATTGTGGGCTTCAAAATGGGTTGCCAACTTTTTTCCCCCCCAGAGCGGGAGAGACCAGCAGTACACTTTCTCATTTTTCAAAGTGTTTCGCGCATAGTATCTATTACAAATATCGCAAGTATATTAGTCTCGTGGAAGTGTCCCTTTCCCTGCCGTTGTCGAAAATATCGGAATTTACGCGCGCGACGTAATCTCGCGCGAAAGACACCGACAAATTTCCAATGGGAATAATAATTCCCAAAACGCACCGTTCCCACGAAATACGTATCGTTAACGTCAAATTAATTCCGATAATTCAGAATGGTTGAGCAAACAAAATAAAGGAGGACACGAGGCGGCGGCGCGACGTCCAAAAGGCAACAAGAATTTTACACGCGTTTACATCGCGCTGACACCGTCGATCGGATAGTTGTGTCCGAGATACAATTAAAAGGAGGAAGAGGACGAGAGAGAGAGAAAGAGAGAGAGAGAGAGAGAGAGAGAGAGGGGGGGAAAAACAAGAAAGAGAAAGGAGAAGACCGAGTCACCGAGATCGGACCCCGCCTTCCGTGCCCTTCGCGTATGGGGCCCGAAACGTTTTCATTCAGTTCTCCCGCCCTCTCTCCCCCTCTCCCTCTCTCTTTTCCGTCCGTCAACGATCGATTTATGTTAATTTCTCTCTCCGTGGCACGAAAAAAAAGATCGCCATTAAAGATGCGCATATACGTTAGTCATAAAAATGTAATATCTATGATATTTACGTCGGTTCCGGAAGAGAAGGGGCAGGGAGTTAGATACTTAAAGTTGGAGGACGCGACTAGGTGGGGACCTCTCGGAGCCCCGTGAGAATTTTAATGGCACAAAAATACCCGACGCCCGTTGATTCGCCACGAGAAAGTGGATTAATTAATTTCCCCGGGGTGCGTATTCAAACAAACGCGAGTCGTAAGTCGGCATAAGAGATAAAAGTCTAAGCGCGTGGAGCCGTATCGAGTTCTCATATATCGGGTGAATGGAGGGGAAAAGTACACTGTTAAACTTGTAGTGTTAAATTTAATTCAAATAGTCGCAACCGCTCCTACTCAGTGTCGTTAATTTAATTAAACAATGGAGTTAAAATAATCATGGGTGGAATAAAAGATGTAGTCGTTTCTTTAACTACAATCCCTAATGAAAAAAGTCATTTTGGCCGCAAAGTGCGCGGTATTGTTGCCGCTTTTCCGCGATGCCGATTGGTTGGTTGGTTGGCTGTTTCGAAATCGCGTTTTTCTATAAATATAGCCTTTTTTTAAGCATAGTAACAACCATTATGGCAACTGATATTGATCGACCACTTTGACAGCTGCAACACTTTGAAGTTACAATATGTTGCGAATTTTTACACGAATTATTTTTAAGATGTGTTAAGTTCATGCGTCCGTTATTCGTGAAGAGAAGATACTAATGCAATGCGTAGAGAAACGGGAAAACGTATAGCGACGATGTTATTAAAATTTATGCGATAAGCAAAATTCATAAAAAGGGCGACATTCATAGGAACAATTTTATCACTTGCCATTTCGCCGTGCCTGAGCACGCGAAATCTCAGGCATCAATTGTGAAATATAATCGCTTATTATTTAAAAAGTACTAGAAATGACAAAACGCGCGCTTTGCGCGCGCAGTTTGTGGTCGAGCATTGTATATTTTTAAGAATTTGTATACATGTAAAGAAGTAATTGTATGCACAACGTTACTTTAAAATAAAAAATAATTTGTCACTCACTGATACGCAACAGCAGAGTTGTACATCATCAAATGTGTATGTTAAACTGTAAAAATACAAATATGTATATGATTATTACAGACTAATTATATAAAATCGAAATGATTGTATTACATATACTTTATATTTTATATTTAAAAAAATAGGTATTTATTAAAATAATTATATAGAATACTAAAAAAGTCTTCCTTTTGAATATAAACTCACAAAATTTTATACATATGATTTTGTCTCTAACACTTATTCGAATCCTCGTTCGAATCAATTGAATAAATAAAATAAAAACACAGAACAGATGGTTTATTTTGCACAAGTAGCAAATAACATAAAAATGTAAGATACTCACCTTACCGATTTCTCCGCTGTTGCCCGATGCCTCCTCGGCCTCCTCCTCCTCTCAGATTTTCTTGTTGCACAACACTAACTCGCGAAAATCATCGATCGCGCGAAATTTCGGCACTCCCGTACGCGATGTGAGGTACCGCGAAACGCACGAAATATTGAAAAACGACAGAGCGAATTACAGGGCGATCGCCGAAATCACACACAAATTTCACGCACAAGTTTCTCTCTTTTCCCGAAAATAGAACGGATTACACGAAATCGATAGATAATTAAAAGCCCGGTGCGTAAACGTGATGTAACCGCGACAAAGTACCACGGTTCACATTCATATTTTAGATGAGTTAGTCTCGTGAAATACCTATGTACGTTGATAAAGAGCCGTCGCCTCAACACGCAATTCGTTTCTCATTACAAGTTGTAGGAACTTAATAATCGAGGAACGTTAGATAAAGGTGTACAAATCGATAGCGTTTTATCCCTACATTCGTCGCGATCGAGTCTTGGAAACCGATAACGCAAAAGTAATAGCACGCACGGAGCGACTCTCGCCACTGCCTGCCGGCTCGACGTTCGGCGAGCGACTGATAGCGCGGCGACCTTCAGCCCCTTCGTACAGTACCCTTCAGGTACACGATGGCACGCAAAAACATCGTACGTCACCGCGCCGAGTGAAAAACAACAAAAAAACGTTGAGAATTCGTTGGCCCGCTTAATCGTCGTACGATACCGCGCCGAGTGAAAAACAAGAAAAAAACGTTGAGAATTCGTTGGCCTGCCTACGCAATGGAAAATTCCGTACTCAATATTTTATTGTATATTACTTTGTTCCGTGACTGTTGCTACGTTTTGCGTATTATTCCGCGGACTTATTGGTATTGATTAAATTAACGATTAATTCTGTTCAATCGAGAAAATGAACAGCGCGCGCTGTGTATGCTAGTTTGTATCAAAATAATGATTTGTACTACACACGATAGTAACAACATACCAGCGAGAAATAACTTGTCGGTCGACGTCGAAACGATGTCGAATCGACGTCGATCGACAAGTTATTTCTGACTGGGATATTGCAGTGGCGACTACTCATCCACTCAAACTTTACTCATTGAGTTACTACGAATTTAACAGTGTAGGCAAAGAAATGTATTTAGAACATTTTGAAATATCGATACGAACAAAAGTCTGACTTTTCAATCTGTGACAATTCATTTTATTGTTGCCGCATGGCAGATCTTGCGTGGAATTTCATCTCTCAGAAAAATTAGAAGGACTACAGTAACCACATAAAAGATAATCATTTAATCAGAAAAGAATCCTCATTTTCTGTCTAAAGTTCTTGGAGTGAAAATACTGTCATCGAATGAAATATTCACCCTACTGGAGTGAATATTTACTCCAATAGAGTGAATATTTCACTTCATGGCAGTATTTTCGCTCCAAACATTTTAGAGAGTTAATTCTCGAGTCGAATCCGTTCGCGAAGATTTCGTTCGAAGCGTCACGGATCTCTTCGCGAATCACCGAGTATACGCTCGGCGGCAGTCTCGGATCGGCAGGCTCGCCCTGAAGAAATTATCCCGGGTGTCGATAAGCGACGCGTTAATTTCTGCGCGCGTCGATTAGTCGCGGACACGCCGATTACTAGTCGTCGTCGTCGGACTCGTTTATCGCGCGCGCTTGGCGCGCTCGATCTTTATTATCCGCGGATACAAAAGCTGCGTTCGGTATTACAAATCCGAGGCGTCGGAATGCTCCTTTGCACTCGAGTGAGCGAGAGAAGAGAATGAGATAGACAGAAAGGAAGAGCGTTCCGGCGCCTCGGACTTGCAATGCCGAACGCAGCTAAAATTCGACGCGCTTCCCGCGCGGCTCGACTCGGTTCGGTTCGGCTCAGCCCGGCTTGGCAGCGCACGCCGCGTATTAAAACCGAGAAGCACCCGTAACCGCGGCGATCCCGCGAGATATGTAAATACGAAATGCAATTATCAGCCGGGCGGCCCCGGGCGACAAAGAATTTTAATGCGACGCGGATACTTAGCTTCGATTTTGTCGAGCGAGAGCCGCGGTCGCGGGAATTTATCTCGCCGCCTTGGATTCATGATTCGCGGCGGTGTCGATTTCAATTTTATCAAACTCCCCTGTCCCTCCCTCCGCGTTTCTTTTTCGTTCCCTCTCGTAGCCACAATATTGCGATCGCTGCATCCGCGGCCGCGGCGCGTTATCCGGCCCGTGATAGATGAAACGCGCGTGCTGCGCGGGCTCACGCACGTCATTTCGCATACGCGCGATCGCGCCCGGGATTACGGAATACAATCTGCCGTACACGAGCCTAGACGGAAGAGAAATTAGACGGCGATGCGAAACCACCGTGCGTCCTCCGTGTTCCTCGAGCCCCCTCCGAGTACGCGCTCGGCCGCGGGGACCACCAACGCAACGCGAACGGAAACACGCGTGGCGAGTTGTTTAACCCCCGGCTCGCCGACGTGAGCGACGTGGACGCGCTCGCGAGTTCCCTCCCGATAACTTTTTCGTAAAGTATAAAATATATAAATGTAGAGGAAAGTCTCCTATTGTGAGGCAGGCTCCTAATATGAGACAGCAAGTTTTCAACACCCAAATTCAATCACAAGCCTTTTCTCGCAGCGAATCCACAATTTAACAATGAATTTTCTAGTCAACAGATTTCGCTCCAACTTTATGGTGGAATTAACAGATAAAGCTTATTAATTTGCCAGAAATCCCGCTATTTCATAAATAGAGGACTCTCCCTGTCTCTCCCTGTCTCTCTCTGTCTCTCCCTGTCCCTCCGTGTCTCTCCCTGTCTCTCCCTGTCTCTCCGTGTCTCTTCCTGTCCCTCCTTGTCTCTCTCTGTCTCTCCCTGTCTCTCCCTCTCCCTCCCTCTCCCTCCCTCTCTCTTTCTCTTTCGTCTTTCTTCTTTACCTCTTGACATAAGCCTATATGTATGCGTTTGTCAAGGCGCAGGGGGAATTAACATAAACCGATCTCGATATAGAGATCGATCTCGAAGCGAAAAGAATATTCCGTATCACGTGCTTATGGGCCCGCCGATCGACACGATGGGCCCCGAAGGACGGGGCGGGCGCGTCCCGACGATCTGACGACTCTCTCCTTCTATCTCGTCCATCGACTCTTTCCTTTTCTCCTCTCTTGTCGTGTATCCCTTTTGTTAACCCGCGGCCCAACAGATCGAATACAGATGAAAATGTGTACGCTACATAATTCTAAGCGCGCGTGCGCGCGCATTTGTGTCACGCTGCTGTTGTTTACAAGTCGTATCGATCGTGTTATCGCGAGCTGGCAATACTTTTTTTATATAATTTATAAAAATCTTATTTATATAAAAAACATCCAATTTGGTTGATCATATCTGGCAATTTTTATGATTTGGTATCGCTACGTTTCGACCATGGGTTTTGGTCCTTTTCAAGCGATTGTAACTATGTTAATCGTGCATAGGATCACGTGTATTTAGCGGTGTTGCGAGGATAGTCATTATAATCCTAAAATGTTACGTGGACTTAGCTTGAGCACTGACAAAAAAAAACAATCCTATGCACGATTAACATAGTTACAATCGCTTGAAAAGGACCAAAACCCATGGTCGAAACGTACCAAATCATTAAAATTGCCAGATATGGTCAACCAAATTAGATGTTTTTAATTTTTGCTGGCGACCCTGAAGAGTTTCCGATTAGCTCATTTATATACTTTTCTCTTTTTATTATTTGCAATTAGCGGTGCCGCTTGTGTTGCGGGCACACATCGTGATCTCTCTTCATATATAAGTTATTAAAATATTATTTATCACAGGTAAAATATAGATACGCTTATGTATACGATATTTACAATAATATAATGTAAATTGGACAATATGAGAAAATTTAAACAATGCTTAAAGAAAAGTAGATGCGTGAAACTAGTGTAATGGGATAAACAGATTAACGTTAGAAGCGAAAGAATTTTATTGCATTGTTCAACAAAACAATGCACAGGAGCGAGCATAATCGTTTTCCGTAGTTTTAACGTAACTAAATATACGAAGATAGCCCTTTGTTGCAACTTTAACTGCAAATTTTCCAAATTGCGACGCGATAGAGAAGTTTAGTTAACGGGATCCTATTACGCGTTCAAAGAAAAATCCGATTATTCTCCTCGTGCTCGAAAAGACATAATTTTTCGTCGAACGGCATTATCCACCATAAAATTTTCCCGGGACGGGATCGGCTTTGAAAAGTTGCTCAAAAGAGCGTATCATTAAAATTCGACGCGGCGACGGTGGGCAACCCCGTTGTTTGCCACGCACTTTATTTAATAAAATGTTACTCGGGAGAGGGTGGGGGGGAGGAGGAAGAAACTCGGGGGCTTAATATTCAACGGGCGAGCGACGGGCCTCGCGAGGGAGCGCAAAATGCCCGTGTGCTCGCGGCGCATATTTTCCCTGAAACGCGCGCCGCGCCGTGGCGTTGCGCTAAATTTTTTCCCCTGCTCTTTTTTCCCCTCCCCCTGCTGCGCCGTGCAACCGCGAATTTTTTCACGCACACACGCATGCCGGGTAAAACTCGCGAAAAAAATATGCGCGCCTCCTTAAACCCTACGCGTCGCGCGCGCGCGCGCGCGCTCGCGCGCTCGCACGCGTGTGTGTGCGTGTGGCACGTAGGCAAAGAGTTCCCGCGGGGCTCAATCGTTATCGCCGGTGCCTTATCTCGTCTTAAGACTTCTTTGCAAGAGCAACGCAAGAGCCGAGGCCCTTCTGCAATTATCCCCCTCCGCGTCCGGCATCCTTCCCCTCCCCCCACGCCGTTCTCTCGCTCGCTCGCTCGACGTCTCTCCCTCGGAGTCCCTCGGAAGAGGCTTTTGCGCCGAGACTCCCTCCCTGCCACCCTCTTATCCCCTTTATCCCTCCTCGCGCCTCCCCCTCCCCCTCCCCCCCGTCTCGATCTGAGAATTTGATTTTTCCGTGGTCGACGCGCGTTGCGTTCCTTATTCGCGCGTGCACGATAACGTCTCGACTCCGTCCTCCGTTGAGAAACGCACTGCTGATGATTTTCCGAAATACCTTCCGCTTATTAAATGCCATTTAAGGCTTGGCAGCCTCGCAGTTTGTACGCGGTGCCGCGGAAAGGTGAGAGACGCAAAATCTATCGATCAATCCCTACATTGATCACGGTCCTCCTCGGTTTTCGTATCGATTCACTTAAGATAAAATCTATCTATTACATTTACAGTCTTGATAACCGTAACATGCGGTAACATTACCGGATCTTTTTGAACTCTATTCCTGTGGCACTCGATGACGTCTATTGTAAAAACATAATGAGGAAATGGACTTTCGTTTCTCCCCCGTGTAAACGGTCCACCGGCATCAAAGTGGGTGCGTCACTTTCGATACTTATCGGTGCGAGTGAAAGGCCATAAAAGGCTCTCCGGCGATCGATTTATTCGTCGCGCTGTACAACATTTTTACGCCTCTACATTCTGTACACCGAAAAGCGTGTCCAAGCGTCCATTACGATTTTGCGCGCGAACACAATCCCGAGGTCTTGAGCTTCATAAATTTGTTAACGCGAAATTATTTCGTCAAGTCTCGTGCCCGTTTGGCTTTCATTGCAAAATCATTCCTTCGTCCAGACCCAGATCCGCTCGCGCCGCAATAATGAACGACTCGGGAACGTAACGAACGTAATGATTTCAAGAACAATGCGCGGACTCGTCTCACGCTACACCTCGAAACGCGAAAAATACCGCGCGTTGTCACGCGACCCACCCTGTATAACCTCGCCCGCGATCTGGCGCGATTAATTAAAAGGCCGGGTCCATAACGCAATTTATTATTATCATCATTGCCCGACGATATCTCCCGCGACGTCCATTCTACCAAGAGTGCTCTGTATATTAACGCGGGCTCAAATTAATTAACGGATATTATGGCCGCCGCGGAATCCGCTTAAGTGTAGCCGAGGCGCCAAAGGTGTTAATTTAAGGCGGCGCAACGCGCGCAAGCTATTCGCGGCTGTTAATTCGGCCTCGATTGAACACCTTCGTCCAACTTGCTGCTCGATCGACATTCAGATAAACGGTCAAAACACGCGAAATGCGTGTAGATTAAGAGCATGCGGTGTCAAAGTTCAAGACTTCGCAATAGCGTGTAACGCGTGACATTGTGTATGTTATATTATAATTTATATAATTATTGATACAATATTAGGCCAATATTGCTAAATAGACACATTGGCTAAATAAGAGAAGGTGTCCATCTTGGAATATTGGGCCAACATTGAGAATACCAGATTTACATCGCTTCCCAATATTGCGCCAACACATTGTACCACTAGGGAGATATAAATTCTCGTAGAAATTCCAGAGTCTCGATAAAATAAAATCTTGATTAAGATAAAGAAATAATTTCTTTGAAATTAAACAAAAGTAAGGTCAAAATTGAAAGAAATTTTACGAACAAACTTTTTTCCGGGTGTATAATATTATATAATACCCGCACGTGTAGACGCGACATCGTTGACTTTTCGCAACGTCGCGAATGACAGATCGCGATCATTTCCGCGCAGTACTGAAATCGCGAGTCAATGAAATTACAATATCCAGGAGCGAGGCAAAATCGACGGTGATCTCTAATTGTTCGCCACTGAATTTCCCTCGGTTAGTTATCTGGCACGCGATCCAGGATAAACGCGTTTCCCGCGAGAAGGCAACTCGCGCGGGAACGATTTACTCCGATACCGGCACGCCCATAAAGCGCTATTATGTGGTTTACGAGCCACGCTCGCGCTTTTAATTAGGTCATCTCGCTTTAATGTCAGGGAGGCACTAAGTGACGAATTCGACAACGATAAGAACTTCGCCGCGACCGCGGCGCCATTGTCAATTACAGCGAATAAACATCGATTGGATCACTAGTACAGAATTTCACAACTTAATCAATTGTACACTGTGTGTTGTTTATTTTTATTTCATACGAAGAAACGTAGAGTCTATTTTTCACGGCGTTCCCGTAAAGGGAAAACCCCCTCAAAAAAATCTGTTTTAATTCAACGATAATATTATTACGTCTAAGATAGTTTTAAAATGATTTCGCTGTCTAATTCTATGCCGAAATTGCTAAAATATTTATGGCTTTTTAAAGTTGTGTGGCATGATTAGCAGCGATAAACGACAATAATAGACGCATAACGATGCGTTTGAAATCTTTTGGGGGATTCACGATAAGGACATTGCTCGGGAAATGCAAGTTGGCGTTTGTTCGATAAGCGCGAACGTCGACGCGGCAAATCCGTACTTTCGCGGCACCCCGTATACACAATGCACATGAGGGGTGCGGCAGCCCAGGGCTGGTCAGCGGAGGGCCTGACAGTCACTCAATGAATTATTGGCCATAATAGCAGTGGCAGCGAGGCCGGGGCCTGATTCTCTCTCACTCTCTCTCCCGCTTTCTCTCGCGTCTCCCGCGACGGGCCGTCGTGCAACTCGATTCCGGCGGCCGCCGCAACCCGTTGGCGTCGTCTCTCGTACCCGGGTTTGGCGCGGGACGAAACGTATTGTTGCTATGCATGCTCAGTAGGCCACCGCTCTTTACGAGCGCGGTTCCCGCAGAAAGCACGTTCGGTTCGTGCGGTCGAGCGCTTCTGCGCTGCATGCAAAAGTTTGCACGCGGATCTAAACCGGCTTGCGCTGCAACTATCGCAGCTCGGCATTTCTAATACTTCGGCGTGCGATGGTTGATATTCGTAAGAGCAATCACCCGACAATGCTCCCGAAAATAACAAATACATTAGTTAATATAATAAAGCGCAATGACATGTATACAAGATGTTTAAAAAGAAAATTTAGAACTCGGAAGGTAGGTAGTTCACTAAATTGAATTGTAAGATCTAATAATGATGTTCTTAACATACCTAGATATAAAAATAGACAGATACGTAAGGAACAGTAACACAGCACAGGTTTATGATGTCAATAATCGGAGATTGGAAAAAAAATTGCCGGTAATGCCGTGAGCGCGTCTTTTATTCCCCACGAAGCCACTTGACAGTGGAAAGGAAGGACGAAAATTACGGATCGGGTTATACGTATAGCGAGTGTGGAAACGCGTAACGGAATCGCGTTTTGCAATCGATTTGCAGCCGGCAGCTTCCTCTACCGTGCTGACGGTGATCCACTCCGACGCTGACGATCACCGCCGCCGCTCGCGAGCACAACGCGCACGGCGATTAATTAATTAGAATGAATATTGTATCGAATCCGGCCGGGCGGACCGACGAGAGCGGCGCGGTGGCCGAGAGTGGTGGTCTCGCGTCGCTTTTATTTTAATCGGCGATCTGTGTTAATGATTCCCGCGCGCGGAACTCGCTCTCGTCGGAAAAGGATCATTAACCTTGGAAGTGATCCCGGAACGTTTGCGGTGGCTGCGTGGTGTCTGCCTTCACCTGCTGAGAGAGTTGGGCGTCTAACGGGAGTCGGGTAGGCTCACTCGCGCGCGTGTCTTACCCGTTCGCGAGCCCGATTATTTATATTGTCGCGTGTCCCTGCGACCCGTGCCTGTCTGAAATATTCATATTTCGCTGTGTCCAATCGATATCTGCAGGGGACACGAGGCTAAAGTGAATGTCGTAGATGAATCTTAGGCGGTCAAAGCCGCCATTTTGTTTCCACAGTGAGAGTACTCGTAAGAAAGAGATGTTGAAGGAAAGGGTTAACTTGCTAGGCGAAGGAGAAAGTAAATAAGAGCGGCGGTCAATGTGACTTTTGAAAGAAAAGTTAGATTAAGTTTACAATCGATATTTGCAAATAGAAATGCTGTCACCGTAGCAATAACTAAAATTGCACAAAACTATAAGTGTTCACCAATAAATCGCCACACTTACATTACACAAATTGCATCACTGATTGTCAATTAAATGCAGTAAGAAAACAAACTGGTGACATCATTTAAATCAGTCCGCACCCTTCAATGTTGCATCACTGATTCATCCAGGATTCTACGCGAAGCAACTTGAAAAGAAGATCGCTTCCCAGGATGAAACGCCTAATCGGATTGAAAACAACAGCGGATACCCCCAGTCGGACTCGATTCAATGTGCGGGACGAGTCGCGACACGCTCTATCTATTTTATACTGCTCGACCATTGTTCCTCAATTATACTATTAAACGTTTAATTTGCTTCTTTACCTCGTGCAACGCGAGTCGCATATTTGCAAGTTTATACGCCAGTTTAAAGCGATGGATCTCTCCTACATAGTGACGTTAAATTCGTTTAATTCCGCCCATCAATTACAAAATAACAGCTATTCAGTTTTATTAATTTGCTGAACGTTGCTCTGTATGTCGCTGTTCGCCAGGTATCGCGTATTCGCGTGACACGATTCGAGTCGTCGCATCGCCTGTTCGTGACACTCGCGTTGAAATCACTCTCGCGCTACTCCGAACGCGGTCGCTCGCTTGTTCTTCGTATCACTTAGGCGCAACGTGATAATTACTGATATTATTAGTTTGCGAGTATCTCTTCGATTAATTTCCGAATGAACTTGATCTGTGAATAAATAATTCTGTGCAATTATCACGCCGAGTTATTACGTGAATTATTTAATAATTTATATTTAATTTTTTTTCTCTCATCGGACAAAATTTCTCGACAACTATCGCGTGATGTGTGAAAACCTGATGACAACTTGAACTTTTGCAGATTAGATTTCTGTAGTCAGGCGTTTAATAATCTTCGAATTTTATAAATTACCTTCCCTCTGACAATGAGCGTCAAATTGTTTCATAAACTGCGGGGAGGACTTTCACGCCTGTATAATGGATTTTATACATTCGGCGCCGAAAATTTCTTGAATCGCACCGACGGGACGATGGCAACAATTTGCACTCGTGGGACTTAATTAACGCCAGCAGCGTTCATTAACCAGAACGATAGTTATCCAGGGTCGTTTTTCGTTCTTTTAGGGCCGCGCGGGGAAAGTTGCGTTACGTTATGACATTTTCGTCGTGACGCGACGTACCTACGTCACTCGCGACGCAACGGCGATTATCGTCGTAATTATCGCCGTTGTTATTACTATTATTTTATCATCCGCGCGCGCTTATCGCCGCGGGTATCCGCGGCTGATGGAACGAGGTTGCGTGGCCGATAGTCGCGCCCAATGGTGATGAGGATGCTGCTTCTTCTCCCGGGATATCGGAGTCCCTCTCGCCGCGCTGGAGAGAAGGAGAACGACACTACAGGGGCGAGAGGAAGGAGGAGGGGAACAGTGGAGGAGGCAGAAGAGCGAACGAGGCAGACGGCGAGAGAAAGAGAGAGGTGAG
Organism: Vollenhovia emeryi; assembly: GCF_000949405.1. Classification (NCBI taxonomy): domain Eukaryota; kingdom Metazoa; phylum Arthropoda; class Insecta; order Hymenoptera; family Formicidae; genus Vollenhovia; species Vollenhovia emeryi. Next base: position 480,808 of record NW_011967139.1, read on the forward strand.
GAGGATAGCGGGAAGGGAGTACCTACGCATTGCGGCAGACATTATGCTAATCTGCGAGCGAGGATGTATGCCCGATAAGCCGCCCGTGTACCGCCTCGGTATATAAGTCCCCCTTCGCTCGCCCCTTACCGTCCCCCGCTCTTTCTCGTGCTCTGCTCTCTGGCCTCGTCGGTGAAGCCCAGGGGCTCCACGCCCTCGATCTCACATACGTGTACGTTATCGGCGGTGTGCGTGCCTCACATTACGTCTTACCCTTCGCGCACGCGGGGCAACGGCGGACGGACGTCGCGGCGACGGGTCTTGGTCCACGCCTTATCTCTCCTTAACGAAAACGTAGAAGAGCATTTGGGTGTCCGGAACCTGAGAAATGTCGCGCAGCCACGGCCGACCTTGAAACTGTACGTACGTCGCGGGGTCCTGTGCCCATCTTTCTCTCCGCCTCGCTTCTGCGTGCTCGATCATCGGCGATGAGCGAAAATCGTTTTTACATCGATAACTCGCGGGTATCTAAAGGAGTGTCCGAGAAAGACTGATTGGAGGTTGGAAATTGTGCATTTCGTTATTAGTCAATACGTAAGCTTCATATTTTATATAATCTATAGATATGAAAAAACATCTCCTGGACAAAAAATAGTTTTGTCCGATTACACGATCTAACGATAAATTTTCCACTAAACAGATTTCACTCCAAGGGTAATAAATTCATGGTGGCACCAACAGATGATGCCAATTAATTTTACAGAAACCCCGCTGTCTCGTCATAGGGGACTTTCCTTTATTACTGAAGACAAGTGTCGACCAAACCGATTTGGACTTGTGTAGCATTGAAATCATCGGCAACTTCAAATTAAGATTACGATTTATCGTTAGCTTTTTCCCAGGTGCATCAGACCCGACTTGTATAATAGTAATACTGATCAAATATTCACCAATAACCAAAACGAGTGGTGGTCGATTATTGATTGTATTCGAGTTCCTACTCGGTTATTACATGTACTGAGAAGATCGGACCAACCCAATTACTATCGCATAAAGGAGGACGATCGTTAATTAACTCTTCCGCGTGTTCGAAATTATTCCCAAATATCACGTTTACGCAAACAGACGCCGCCCGCGTCGGATTATCGGCGCGTGTAATTACCGTGGAGATACATTCTTAATGAGTCACACTCCGAAAACGTTATCTAACGTTGTTACGCCGCATATTTTACATTTAGACTACGTTACTTTACGTCGCTCGCGTTATCGCCTTTTAACAGATATAATCCCGGAGGATACGGGCGCGTTCGATCCGTTAAGAGCGCAATGCTGAAAGTTCCACCACTTTTACGCGTTTCCTGGCCGATTTCAACCCCCATTGTTATCTTTACGCGTTAAACACGAGAAAGACAATTGCTTGTGGTTCTATCCTCCCCCATTCTCCGCCCTTTTCCGCCGCTGAAAATTACTGTTACACGGTGGTAAATATTACATATTAATTATCGCTTCTTTTTTTCTTTATTACAAATGCATCTCTCTCTCTCTCTCTCTCTCTCTCTCTCTCTCTCTCTCTCTCTCTCTCTCTCTCTCTCTCTCTCTTTCTCTCTAGCTTCTCTACGTACATTATTTCATATTTATCTTTTACCCCTCTCATCTTTTATCTTATTTTGTTTTTATATTCTTATCTCAACTACTAATCATACGCACTGTTCACTCACAGTTTAATGTTTTGTAATAACTGTTCCTACACTTTAGGGGACTTGTCCCAGAGCGTGTAATAAATAATGATTCTGATTCTCTCTGTCTCTCCCTCTCTCTGTCTCTGTCTCGTTTTACAGATTTTCTCGCGGCGGCAAGGTTAATGTCAAGCCCGCGATAGCAGGCATTCCGCGAAAATACCGCGGAAGAACCGTTAAAAGACGAGCGTGTGTAAATGTCATGCGACGAGTACGAGTCCGCTTAAAAACCATAATAAGGGAAATATAAAGCAAGCCATATATCCGGCACGATAAACGCACCGTATACAACGACGCTCACCGAATTCTTGTTCAGTCGCTGTTCCCGCAGTTCCGCAAGCTCGTGCACTTGTAGCGTCCGCCAATTCTGTCCCGCACAGAGCATACGTTAAGTTCGTATATTAATCGCCGATCAATTTTCCACGGGAGTAGCGTGCGCGTCGGTGACGGTCTTCTATCTCCGGATCTGGGTGACGGGGTCACCTTAAAGGACGTTAAAATCTTAACAGAGTCCCACAGTCGGAGCTTGCGGGTCCCCCGACGGTATGCTAATTGAGTTTAAACACATGGATTATAATGGTACGCGTTTCGGACGCGCAAGATAAATCTGCTAATTTCTCTCGCGACGTCGGCCGACGCCTCTTCCTTCTTTTTCTTCCTTCCTCGCCTTCCCTCTCCTTAAAATCGTCGTCTCCGACACGTTTTCGCGAGAACGGTCTCCTCTGGCGTCCCTCCCCGCGAGTCCAAGTAATCTTAAAGAGGACGTAATTCACGCGAATTAATGGTGAACGTACCGGGTATCGGGTGGGTAACGCGATCTTTAAAGGGCGACGGCGTATTTGTCCCCGAACCGAGATCGGGTCGGGATAAGGGTCGGAAGAAAAAAGGAGGGAGAGAGAGAGAGAGAGAGAGAGAAGGGAAAAAAAAGTAATGACAGTGGCGTGCGACGCACGGAGAGACGCGGGAGGGACGACGGGTCAATTTGAATACAATGCCACGCGAATATGCATTTTCTCGCATTCCTGCCTCCGCGTGGCTGCGCGCACGTCTTCCTCTAACCCCATGCGTCGTCGCCCGGGACGTATTCTCGGCCTCGTTTCTAGTGCGCGCAGATCATGTCAAAATCGTTGTCCCTGACTAACGATTTTCGTACAATCACTGATTAGAAACGATAATTATTGATGTCAATTATTGCGTTCTATATCATTAGATATGTACCACTTCTATGTCATTTGCGCGAGCAAACGTGACTGTTCTCCAGACTTCCGTCGACTGTAACTTATACAACGATTGCACGATGTCGTTACATATATTATAATTACATTAACTCTATGTTTAATGAATAAGTGGCATATTTTTAGCTAAACGGTGCCTCTCCGGAAACCGAAAAGGCACGCTAATCGCGTTGTCGAGTCTATCCTCGAGTCCGTCATATAAAGGGGAAGGAGACGAAAAAAAGGACCCTTGAGTCTTGTGCGTCCCTGCAGAATGTCCAAATAATATTTCAAAATTAATGTCATGCGAACTTATCCAAAGGGGTTCGGTGGGTTTCGCACCACCTTTCTGCGTAAGATAAAGAGCTCTTGTAGCCACCACACGCGTGTAAGGAAGAAGGAGAAGAAGAATGACGAACATAAAGATAGACTAAGAACGAGAGGCACTGCGTCCGTGAGGAGAAATCCGTAGAATCGAGCGAGAGGGGGCTGGCGAAGAGGGAAAGAGAGAGGAGAAAAGAGAGACGGAGGAGGCTGAGGGCGCAGAAGAAGAGGAGGTGGAAGAGAAGGAAGTAGGAACTCCGCGCGAGATAAAAGGAGCCAGACGATCGTAATTCAATGGAGCGAGAGGAGAGGGAAGTGCGCTTCCAAAGCGAGCGGCACAGAGACTAGAAAGCGAGGGCTAGAGCCGGGGATAGAGAAGGGCAACCGTGGGGGATGAAAGGAGAGACGAGATCGGAAACACGAGCGAGAGCGAGCATGAGACGCGAAGAATGAGAGGTATGCGAGAACGAAACAGAGAAAGAGGGGCATAAAGTGGGAGAGAAGATGAACGAAGGGGGAGGGTGGCACACGAGCGAGACAAGATGGCGTGAGAAAAAGAGAGAAGAGGACGAAACGAAGTCGGAATAAAAGTAAAGAAGAGGAGCGTCAACGAAATGGAGGGAGGGAAAGAGACGGCATATGCGTAGAGAGGAAGAATGGAAGTGTGCATCGTACGATGGAAAGAGGGAACACACAGGAATGCGCAAGAAAGAATAGAGATGAAGAGGGGGGGGGGGCAGGAACGAAAGATATGAGGAGAAAGAGAGAGAGAGAGAGAGTCGGTGGGTAGAGGCGAGGAATAACAGGAGGTGTGAGTAAGCCGGAGTGAGAAATCGAGGATTATTGTAGCTGCAAGTGGAAGATAGAAAAAAAGAGAGGAAGAAAAAAGGAGGAACTTATTTATACGTTGTAACAAATCATATTTTGTAATAAAAAAAACATGAAAATTTAATAATTAGCATGTCACATGTGTGAAAGATAATGTAGTTTGTAAAGCAGCAATTGCCAAAAGTTAACGAATGAAAGACTCGTCTTTTAATTTCGTTTATAAAATTAATTTTAAAAATGTATTTATAAAATTAATTTATTTAAAGTATAATATATCGAAATTGAAAGAGGGGATTTAATTTAACTGTATTAGTGCAAATTTACGAAAAACATGTGAAATACTAAAGAAATATACAAAATTTGTAATAATAAAAAATAGAATACTAGAATAGAATTTAATAAAATTAAAAAATAAATGACGATTTAATACAAAATTAGATTTGAAGGGAGAGACAAGAAGAAAGGGAAAAAGAAAGCGTATGTGTTCAAGGCGTGCTCGCGAAATGGTACAAGACCGGTAATTGTGCTGTCGAGGCGGTTGACTTAGGAAGAAGAGAGGAGAACGCGAGACGCTCGAACGAGGGAGACAAATGAGGAGCTTCTTCTCTGCCGCCGTCTTTTTTCTTTCTCTCTCTCTCTCTCTCTTTCTTCCTCCCTTTCTCTATCTGCCTCTCGCGCTCTCCCTTTTGAGAGTCCTCGACACAGGAGAATTTCGACTTGCCAGCACTCTTACTCTCCTCTCGATCGTGCGTCGTCCCGTCGTGCTTTCGTCGCGCCTCCGTCCTTCATCCTCGCGTCTTCGTCCGAGCGAAGCGAAGCGAAGACGAGAGAGGAGTTTCGCTCTCGCGGACGGCAGGCCTAGTCAGTCCCACCGTCGGCGATGCCCAGATTTTTCTTCCTCCACCTTTCTTTCCTACCCTTCTTTCCCTCCTCGTGAACGACGCAATCGCGCTCACCACCCTTTCCCTCGTTCTCGCCCTTGGCGCCCTTCTCCCTTCGTTTTTCTCTCCTTTCTCTCTCGCTAGTCATCTCTGTCTGAGATATCTCTCCGATCCTCCTGCTCCTCCTCCACTTCTGTTCATATCGTTCTTCTTACGCAACTTTCTTCTCTCTCGCTCTTTTCGTCCTCCTTTTCCCACTTGGCCTCTTTCTCTCTCATCTCGTGCTCTCTGTCCTCCTCCCCCTTCTATATCTGCATTCCTCGTGCAAGGGAAGGCGCGCATTTCTTTCTCCTTCCTACCGCTCCAACACTAATTCACGTTGACATCTCTGCGCGGCGGACAAACCGTCCGACGGATGAGTGCTCACGAGAGAGTGAGAAGCGATAAGGAGCCCGTTGTACCCCATCGAGTGGAGCCATGGAGGACGGCCGGTTAGAAGGACGCGGAATAGCCGAGAAAACTTTGTCGGGAAATCCCGGAGTTTACTAGCCATAATCAACCAAGTATATGACAACAATACACAGAAAATTTTTCATCGGATAAACCAAGTAAATAGTGTTTGAGCGCGAAAAGTATCAGAAGCATCTATTCCTCGTCTTACCGAAGGTACGAAGAAAAAGGAAAAGTATCTTTTCGAGGAAATATTTGCGGTGCTAATATTGATCGTCAAGAGATAAGCGAAGGGAGCTTTCATCAGATCTCACTTACTTTTAATTTATCTCCTAAGTTGAGCAATAGCTCTTCGATAATTCCCATTTTAATTTTCAGATTGATTCTCACGTCGAGATATTACAATTTCCAGGCGCTGTTTAGTCAGGGTTAATCGCGCGGCGATCGGTCCACGATGATGAAGAGAAGGCGACCGAGGAACGTGCGACGAAGCACGGGACGGCGGGAGGGGGCGAAAGGGGGATTCGACAGATGAAACTGCTCGGGAGCACGGTAGACGTGTAGTGATTCGTGTTCCTTGTGTCCCAAGTGTTTGTCTAGGTCCTAAATAAATGTAAATCAAGCGCCTCGGTCCGCTGATCGTCGGTGGAACTGGACCCGGGCCCCGGACCGAACCCGAAACTCCCCGAACCTCTCTACGGGGGCTATGCGTCATTTGGCTTTACGTTACACGTATACTCGCGATCGTGTCTCTCCTCTCACCTTCCTTATCGCATCGCTACTTGTTAGTAGGTAGAAACAAGAAATATATATACCTATATATAATATACTTTTATATAAATTTGCTTTTATAATTTGTTTCCATGTATATGTCATCTTTTCTCCTAATAAATTCTATCTCAACGTGAAATAAATGTATGTGTCTGTATATAATGTACCTCTTAAAGAGAAAGATTACAAAGCTTGTCTGGCATAAAAGGCGTGAGGTAGTAGCAGGGAATTCGGAAATAGATAAAAAAATATATATATAACGCGACAAGACGCAGGCGGGAGAGTTGAAACAATTTCAGTCCATAATAAGATCGCGGCGTAGCTACCTGATCGCTTAATCCGGAATAAGGAAGTATATAACGAGGGAAATAGAAATTATCTCTATGGAGAATACGTTAAGAGAGTTGCGATTTTATTTCCTCCGGATCACTGCTTTATGACGCGTACACCCGCAATCTACGAACCACTAATTACAGGCTCGGGTGCGAAAAGCGATTCGCGGCCGAGCGAAATCGTAGCGCGGCAAACCGGCTAACGCCGGTGCCGATCGCTAAATCCGATTCACAACACGTTCTTCACATGCTTATTAAATAATCGCGATCGCACGATGTACAACCCGTGTGAGTCTCGTGATATATCAATTTTATGCGAGATAACGTGCCGAAAGAATAAAATATCGCGCGGTTACGACACGCGGATACGCCGCCTTAAGATTTATCTAACCGTGAAAAGTCGAGTTAAAGTTGCTGCGGAGATACGATCGTTGAGACTAATGCCGATGTTAAGTTCACTTTAATGTTTATAATCCGCGACGAGAGAATCCGCTGCAATAATATTTCCAATTTGATACGTGCCACTGAATCATATCTCAATTATAACAATTATTATTATTATTATAACGTGAGATTTTCATAATCTACAGTCGACTGTAGAAAATATTAGGAAATATTATTGCAGCGGACCACGATCGTGGTCAGAAAGGTTGTCCGGCATTTTATAATAAACTAATAAGAAATTCTTCAAGTCGCCAGCAGTAATTAACAACTTCAGTGTTTTCTTGACCATATCTGGCATTTTTTGTAATAGAGAAAATACATGCCTCAGTGGGAGACGCTCGCCTAGAGTGTAGGGAAGCCCAGGTTCAGGCCCTGGCTGAGGTAATATTTTTCGCAATAAATTTTCTGTATTATTAAAAATGCCAGATGTGGTCAAGAAAACACTGAAGTTGTTTTATAATAAGTTTCTCGAATATTCATACGTATCATTGCATAGATATTCGTACATGTCATTCTTTTGCGCGTTAGAATCGATTCTTATATTTAAGGATCGTCTTGAATGTCGCCTGAAATATTTCTCGGCCAATAAAATAATCTGCACAGTATACGAATCAGTTTTTGGCTAAATACTCTTTGGGCGTCTGTTTAAAGCAAAGTTAAATATAAGAATGTTGACTATAAACAAGTCTTGGTGCGCACTCGTGCGAGCAACCGAATTCGCCACTTCCGATCCATTGATGTGTTTCAGCAAATATGAAACTCATATATTCGTAAGATTCATCCTAACGAATTTCAGCGAACGATCTCGCGCAGTATGAAATATCCTCACGCGAGAATTCCGCCGTTCTAACATAACAACTGCGTGGAACGGAGGGATGATTGCGCAAAGTAATTGGATCGAGTTGTTACCTCACGACACGCTGGAATCTCGTAAACACGCGAAGGAAACGCTAGAAACTAGATCGGAGTCCCGCAGAGCGAATGAAACTCGGGATTTTCATATTCAGTGCTAAAAGTACGAGACACGGGCGCGAAAATTACAGATGTATATTTTAATGCGAGAACTTTTAACGTCACGCTAGAATAAACGCGCTTTCGAGATTCCGCAAGGGGACGCACAACGCAGAGACGTCGGCAGACGTCTATATAGAGGAGGGCCCCCTATTATGAGATAGGCATTATTTGGTTCCCCCCTGATTTTTTATTGTCCTTAGAGTGAAATCTGTTTAACGTCAAGAATTATTTGACGCCAGTACATGACCAACAATAATTAAGCTTTCACTCGACCATAACTGGCAACGTGTTTTTAACACAGAAAATTCATTGCGAAGAACATTACCTCAGCCAGAGTTTGAACCTGGAATTTGCCCACACCAAACATTTGCTAGACGTGCGTGTCGTCGTTGTGAAAAAAGATTTGTGAAATTGAATGTTGAAAATCCGCTGTTTCATACTGGAATCCTATCTCAGGCTGGACTCACACTTTGGCGGGAAAGCAGAGGCCAATCAGAACTCGCGCTGGTAGTAAACAGCACACTCTACTGGCAGAAAGTGGAAACTCTCGACTACCAGCGAGAGTGCTGATTGGTTCTGATTGAATTTCTGCTTTTCTGCCATGTGTGAATCCAGCCTCATAATAGGGGACTTTTCTCTACTACTACACTGAGAAAAATGCTTTGATTGTATCAACAAGACACGTATGATAGAATGTATTTTGGTTAAACCAAACAGAATTTCTAGTTATCACGATAGGGCTCGATATTTTATAACCAGAAGTTTGATAGACTTCACTATACATCTAGTAAATTCTAAAGGAATTCTGATTCGTCCATATTCTAACAGACGACTGGTGGAATCTACCAGATTTCTAATTAATGCAACCGGATTTGTTTTTTCAGTGTAGACTACTATACCTTCAAACTGAGAAGCGAGGCAAGAGTTCCGCCATGTCTTGTTAGGTGAACAAAGGGTGCTTTCCAGCAACGTACACAGGCGACACTGTGTAACACGGTGAATCGCTTTATCTTCGTTGTTTGCCCCGAGGATAAAATGATTCTCTGTATTACACCGTGTCAATCTGTGTCCTTTGCCGGAAAGCACCCAAAGTGGTATGTGTGCGTCGGTGTGTCAGTGGCACACATTATTTACGTAACAAGACATGGCGGGACTCTTGCCTCGCTGTTCAGCTCGAAGGTAGCAGTCTAGTAGTAGCGTGCGGCGCGGCGTATCCTCGAGCTCGTAAATTCGCAGCCGCGAGAAATTGTCGCCAATTGAATATCGCCGTGGATGAGCAATATATCGCGGCGTCATGATCGTAAATCCCCGGGTACTTAGTGCCACGCGAGATTAGGTCTTTACGCTCGCAGGCCCGGGGCGCAATTTCCACAATTAGCGAATAATCACGCGGCGTTGTTCGAGCGTCGTCCCGGATTTATCGGGACAAAAGGAGCACGCCGAGCGTAATCGCGACGAGTTTTGCGCGCGGAGTTTCTTCGTCCCGGGTACCGGGGGCCTCTCGTCGAAATCCGTGGATGCGTGCGCCCGCCGAAACGCCGGGGCACCGCCGTATCTGACGGTCATTAGCGAGCGCGCGCTTCTGAGCGAGCTGCGATAAAAAGCGGAGGTCCGGCCGAGTAGTATTTTACCGAGGACATAGTTCTCAGGAATGATCACTATGCGAAGGTCGCCTGATTATGAAAAGATACCGGCTTCGGGGAATCATTCTTTCCGCCGCGCCGTTTAAAAGAGCATCCCCGGAATCGCTCCTTGGTCGTCGCGCAAGAATCGGTGCGCGTTCCATCCGTCGATCCGGCCGGGTAATTAAAGTTGATTTAGCGACAGTCGTCGATGCGACGTGAGACAATTGTAACGTACGGAGCCCAAAGTGGCGCGAATTGCTGGGAACGTTTCCATCTCGCCGCAGAGCTTTGCTTAATCGCGGCTTAATTGTTACGTGTACAAATTTAAATGGCACGTGGTTTCACATATTTTTATAGGTACGCATCTGTACCTCCCATTAATACGCGCGGCGACGATTATACGCGCACTTGTCGCGCCGACAAGTTTTGTAGAGAAGATAAAAGTGTTTTTTTTTTCCTAATAAAATATATCCAAATAATTAAATTGTAGTATTCTTGATTGGATAGCGTCTACACTTGGCGTCTTTTTTATCTTTTTTTTAAAAAAAGGTTATTTGTTTTAAGGTGTTACACTTGCACTTGTCGTGCCACGAATTAAACGAGCGTATACGCGACTTTATTTTCGTTGCGTGGCTAATCGTTTCTGCAAAACGTGTCTCCGTCGCCGCAGGGCTCATTCGCGCGTTTCCGGGAAGAGAAAGGGAAGGCGAGACCCGCCCAATAACATTTTGAAAAGCACAACAAGCTCTTAATGACATCATAATTGAATAATGTCCGTAATCCAGGGCTTTTTCGGCGATGCGCGACCGCCGACCGCGCACGGCCGCGATTCCTTAAATCGTATAAGGACACAGACCGCCAGGCGTAAGTCCAGGACTCTTTCGCCTCGGATCGCCTTACTCTCTTATAATCTGGCGGATGCTGGTAAAAACTTGCTCGCCGGTCATGGTGGTGTAGGGGAGAGTTGCCGAATGCGTACCACTTAAGGTATTATTTATTATATATCTCATTCGGTACTGGTTTGTACGCAAACAATCGTTGGAAATTGTAGTTTGATGTTTCAGGCATCTATTATTACATGTATTATATAATAGCAAATTAATTTATTATAAGTCTTATAACATGTTGCAAAAGGGCGCGATTTAGGAAACCGGCTGCGTGAATCGCACCCCCTTGAAATTTCCAAAAACTCTCATAAAGTTTTTCAAAACGTCATGTTGTCCCGCGATTACGTAATTTTCAGGGTAAATGTGAAAAGGAACTTCTCTCCGTATGCATTTGAACCGAAGAAACACTGTCGACCAAACGTATTTAGTCATTTCAACTACCATAACTTTTTTTCTCAGTGAAGTACGCATTCGGCAACTTACTCTCCCCTAATGAGCGATTCCCCCGAGTCGGGCCCGTAACGACGTCACCTCGCCTCCTCGGGGATTCGGGTCTTCTGGCACTTTTTAATTTGGTCGGACGAATCTTCGAACTGACCTTCCACGTTCCCTCTAAAATGCCTATAAAGCTCCCGATTCGAGGCTCCAATCTCACGAATACTTGGAATTTCGGGTCGGTGAATTATCGGATTCCCCGACTGCCAGGTGGCCAGAGATTGTACGGAATTTCGACGGTTTGACGTATTAAAATTTTAACTTGGAAAATTCTTTAAGACTCCCCAGAACTTTGGACTTCAAAATTTCTTGAATGAAGCTATAATCTTCAGCTTTTCAACGGAAATCGACTGAACGATCTTTTCTGCAAATCGATCCCACTCATTCACGAAACTGCGCCTCAGGCGTTTTCACGTGACGCGTAGAAATCACCGGTGAATGGACCTTAGCTGTGAAATCTAGCACCGTACGGGCCCAGGATTATGACCGTCCTCTTGTTAAAGAGCGTCCGAGACCTGAACGAACGACAGAAAATCTGTCCGCCGTACAATAATGGGTGCGCTCGTATCAAATCTCCGCTCGAGATGGACAAGCAGGTAGAAATTGCGAGCACAATAAACGCCGGAGAATAGCCGCAGAATTAACTACAAAAAGGCGCAGTCAGAAAAAAGGAGGCCGTCCCGGAAAGTCGCAAAACTAGAAGTGCGGAAAATGTAGCTCGAGAGGAAAAACGTAAATCATTTTCTGTTTACTAGAAAGAAAATCTCGCAGGTCACATCTGTCGCTCAAGAAAAAACCGGTATCCCGTTTGGTAAAGAGCATCCAGTTTAGACGAGAAAAAGAGAGCAACCGATATTATTGTAACGTTTAAAGACACGTCAGAATTAAATTCTATCAGAGATTACGCGGTTTATTGTAGCTCGCGATTAAGGATATTTACTCCGGCGATAATTTAAAGCGGTAAATTAAGGAGGCCATTCGATTTTTCATCATATTATGTGCAATAATAAATAATTAATAATAATATATATATAGCAATTAAAGCAAGGGATTTTTAATAACGCCATCACCATCGCCCAATAACTTAATAAACTGATACAACTGCAGCATAATCGCGCAGCTGATCACGAAGCTCTCTTTTCTGTCTTATCGTCAATTCATGTTTTCTTTTTCTTAGTTTCTGACGCGACAAAAATTACCGATTTTTTGTTTTTAATTTGGACGCAAATACAATACGGAATACCACCAGACCTATTATTACCGTTGTGATAGCGTATGCTGCGAAAAATTCCCGAATGTCGGCGAAAACGATCGCGTAGCAACCGCCGTTGTGGCGCAGTGTCATCGTCGGTACCGTTTTCGAATTAATTAAGGCACGTATTACTCGTCGATTCGGGTTGTGCGTACGTAACGTCGTCTGCGGCTTCCCTCATTAGCGTCCGGCAATAATCAGCCGGCATGCCCGAGCTGCGCGTTCGCGGTTACCCCGATATCGCCTCTCCTATTGCGCGTATATCTTCTCGATGCGGTGGTCGCGAGCGAAAGGGGAAAAGAGAGAGAAAGAGAGAGAGAGAGAGGGGGACCGGCTTTTTGCGAGCCGCGCGAATTTAAGGAGCGCAATCGAAAATCCGTTACACGGAGGAGGAGTGAGGCGCTCGCCAATTAGATGCTCCTCACCGGCGAGGATTTCGTAAGAGGCGAGCTCTGCCGCGCGGGTTATGGAAATTAATTCCGGCGCAGAGATGCGAGAAACGGGCAAACGTGATTTGACAAATCTGACAGTTTCGCGCGCGCGTTCAGTATTCCGAAACGGGGGAGATTAATATTCAAATATCTATCATATCGCACGCACCGACCGTGACAGATGGGCACTTTGGATTTCACGTCGGGATTGCGATTTGAATAATAGGAATCTCGGCGCACGCGCGCGAAACTGTTCTTGTGAAACGTGTGCGATACGCAATGCAGCGTAATATTACGTCTAATAAACGTGAGGAATTACATAATATACATTTAAATATTATTCTCGTCTGAGATACTAAGATAAAATACGTCTGGACTTGTATACCAGTTTCTCGTTTATCGTAACGTTTTCTGTCATCTTGCAATTTTTTTCACAATTTGGAAGCCCAACGGTGCACAACGGTAAAGGCAAATGCTGTGTTTCATTTTTAAATTTAATTTCTAAATTAAGTCAGAAACGACCCTATACGCCTTCAGAGAAAACGGAATGGTTCTAGCAACTGTAATGCGAAAAGTCAAGTATCCACGGCGGATTTTATAAAATCATGAAAACGAAAGCAGTTTAGAAAATGATAAAAATGTCACGCCAACAAATGTGACGTTGAATACATTATTTCATTACTTGTATATGATTAAGTAGTAGTAAAATAGCAGAATAATACGTAATTGTACAGACTTTATATAATATAAATTAACAATTATACTCTTTCATGGTTTAGAGAAATATTTTTCCGAAGTTGGTCATGACGTGCAACACATTTTCTGTATCAATGCATTTTTCGTCAATAAAATTATTTTGTTGCCATTTATTTGTACTCCTCCCGTCATTAATATTACCATGTTTCCTTAGTTACATTAATGTGTTTCTCTTGTCGCAACTACTGTAACATATATAGAGGAAAGTCCCCTATCATGAGATAGGATCCTAATATGGGATAGCGGGGTGTCTGTTAAATTAACAGGTATCATCAGTTGAGTCCACCATGAATGAAGCGATCGCTGCGAAAAATATTTGGGTGTGAGTTTGGGTGTTGAAAACCTGCTATCTCATATTAGAAACCCGTCTTATGATAGAGGACTTTTCTCTACTTCTCGTCGATTTTCTCGTTCTCTTCTTTTTCGAATGCACATATCTGTATATGCTACCTGTATATGCTACCAATCCAGAGTAACAAGTTATTATATATAGAACAGCGAATATCCAAATGTTCCAGCGTTCTTCGACGAGACGATAGATACATATTACGAATGTAACATAGACCCAGCGGAGGATTCTCCACCGCGCTCCACACCCATCGGCCATAATCGCGGGATTCGTCAGATCACCGACGAATTAGTGAGGTGTCTCGCTCGTACCTGTCTGCGAGGCGCGGGCGAGTGTTTGCATCGGAGTGTCCAACGGAGAGGAACAAGCAGGTAGAGATTATGGGCAATACAATGTGCCGCGGTACCCGCGCGTCTTCAGACGGGCTGAGTGGCAGTAGAAGTGGTGGTCCCTTTGAGGGAGCCAGCGGGAGAAAGAGACAAGGATAGAGGCGATTAAAGAGAGAGAGGGAGAGCGAAAGATCTCGGGGAGATATTCCCTCGAACGACGCTCCGTGGAGAAACGGTATGCGGTTCTGGAATTTCGTCCTTTTTGTTGCGCGCGCGCGCGGCGAACGCCCCGTGTGATTTCAATAGACGAATCTCGAAGTCGCCGTCGCATCCCGCTGCGAGTACTTCCACGGGCGACAATCCACGGCCCGATCCGGTCCAGGCCGGAGCGGGAATAATATTTCAGAGCCGCGCGCCGCGGCCGTCGCGGGACCCGGCCGTCGAATCCGTCAAGAACGTCGGCCTTGAGAAATCTATCGACGTTAAGGATCTGCATTCCCCGACGAGATCGAGCCCGGTATCGCGCGGCACTAGACGCCGCCGCGATGCTGCACCTCCCCAAAGAGAGGTGACTACCCTCTCGCGTCACCGCGACCGCACGTTCGTTCCAACACCCGCGAATTTCGTGCTTCCCCTGACTCGTTCGCATTTTTATTCGCTCGCGAATCTGCTCGCCTTTTAAACCTCCTCGACGCGACTCGATCGCGCGATTGAGTCGTGAGAAATCCAACCCGGGTAGCACGTGACTCATATACGCGTCGTATAAGTAAAGTCCTCTGCTACGAGATAGGTTTCTAATATGAGATAGTAGGTTTTTAACACCCAAATTCTATCACAAATCTACTTCTTGCACGTTTCTTAGGCCTGATTTTTAATTTTCTGATTAACTGTTAACCAGAAAATGAAAAACTGGGTCTTATAGGGGAAAAGGTAAGGTACTCTGGAAGTCATGGAAAGAAAAAGCTAAGAAAGCAGAGGAGAAGATGAAGAACAAGATGCAAGAACAATGATAGGAAGGAAGCAAATAAAGATAGAAAGAGAATTAGGTTGCGGATGGCGAGATGCGATCAGATAGAACAGGCTAAGAGAATAGGATAAGATAATCTAAGGTGTGGATGGACATAAGTGCAATTGTAAACCAAGCCCCCACCTCTCGACTGTAAAGTTGACGTGAATAAACTTATATACATAGATAAAGTACGTTTCTTAAATGCACCTAATGTACGTGTATCGTTGTCGTGGTATAGAAAACCAGATGTTCTATTTGGGATTATCCGGGAACCTTTTAAAGCCCCGCCTCGAACAAAACGCGCGGTAAACCCCAACACGGCTTATCGTCCCGGTGATAAGCGGCTCGGAGCAACACGCCGCGGACGCTCGCTATACGTGACGCCCGCTGATTCGATTTCTCTCCTTCCCAGCTCCGCGTCCGGTCCCGATTCTTTTTCTTGCCGTGCCCTTCTAAAGAAGACGTTGAAAAATGAGCGGGATGACGATTGTGATTACGAGCGGGCGAACAACGGCGCGACGAGACGGACGGACAGACGGAGCGAGGGCGACGGCGGCGGTGGCGGCGGTGGATGATGATGATGAGCAAGAGTAGAAGATTAGCGTAGCATTAAAGATGCCATCTCTCCGCGCGTCTCTTTCTTTATCCCGGCCCTCGGTGAATCGGATCGAGCGCAGCGTGCGCGCGC
>NW_011967139.1:498046-523422 GCF_000949405.1 Vollenhovia emeryi
TGTATATTATCCGACGCTCTTATATCTTTCTTTACCGCTTGAGACTATGTAATAACAATCGTGAGACCGGCACAAAAAATTAAACGTTATAACTGTATTTGCGCGCAATCGGATAAAATAACTTTTGTTCGTCAGTTTTGCACGCACGAGAGTCGTCAGTAAAATGTGTTTAAGACTTCATTGATTTACAGAATCAAATAAAATAACCATCTCCTTGAAAACGTCTACTATTACGAAAGTAATCTGGAATGAAATTTTAAAATCACCTAAACAGTTAGAGGTGTAATTGATTCTTCCTCTCTTTTTCGAACGGACGAAACTGCCCGGAAACAGAAGTGTAGTAACTTAATTATGTATGTCTAGTTCTACCAAGCTTAAATTTGATCTCGCTTTCAGCTACGTTTAATCTCTTTCTGATTTTAAGAATCAGAAAAAGATGACGAGTGTAAGCTAAACTGAGATTACACTTAATTTGCAGGTGTCGAAGTCTAACGCTCGTAAGGAGTTAAATGGGAATTTAAACAGTTTCGCGCGCTGTAGCATTCTTTTTGGCGATGTATTGCGAGAAGGTCGCACGTACTCGAATTAAAGTGGAGATGACGGATGATCGAGACATCAACTGGTCGAATCAGTGGACGATAGCTTGCTAATACGCGAGAGGAGGCACCGAAAAGAGTCGCGACCGCGAGCAAATACAGATATGAGATCATATCTGCGTATAATTAATTGCCAGTAAACTTCGACCTAAATAATTAAATGGAAACTGTGGAGAGATTTGCGAGCGCTTCTTCCTTTCCTCTTTTCGTTTTCCTTTTCTTTTTGCAACGAACGTGCCGTATCTTTCGTCCACAATCGCCCGATGGTAATAAGAAAGAGGGGAGAGAAAGAGAGAGAAAAACAGATTTTTTCCAGCCGATCAAGATGTAAAAATATTAAATGATGATCGTAATGTTTAAATGAACAAGATTTCGAGTTCAGAAAAACATCGCATTTCAGTTAAACATGACATGACACAAACGACAGTTTGATTGTATCTCACTATCGATACGACCAGACTGATTCATACCGATTCAGATAAACTGAATCGGTGGAAAGGGAGAAAAAAGATATGTAAACATTGTTTTTTAGCAGCCAATATAAAATTTGAATAGCAAAACGATAAAACGGAGATACGTGGCGAATCAATTTCTCCGATGTTGTCCGGTCTTACACGTTTTTGACTCGCCAAGTGCAAAAAATTAATGAAACAAAATCAATAGAAGGAATATACGCGTTGCTTGGTAAATTATTACTGAGGGTTTGGCCAAACAAATTATTAAGAAGGACGTTTCCTCGCTGAGTCGCGCGACGTCGTTATCATAATGTGCTTTATCTTAATTTCCCTCGACTTGTTTCTATTTGATTCGGTTTAATTCAATCCTGCCTCTGTTTCTATCGGCCGCAAAGTGAACGTTAATTGAGACTTTTTAATCACGGTATGTGCGAACTGTCATTTTATGGACGGCGCATCGCGCGAGGGTAGTTTATACCCTCAACCTGTAACAGATAATCTGCAAACACGCCGAAGCGATCGCGTAACGGCCACGCGAGACCGCGAAATAGAAAGAGTTAATTGCGGGGTTTAACGCGTTTAACCGTGCATTATTAATCACTACGGCCGACGTAATTATTGCCGGCTATTATTAGATACCGCTCTCGCGCGCGTACGTTAGCGCCGACATTATGTTCCTTCGTTCGTACGTTCGTCCGTTCGTTCCGTCCCGTCTGTAGATAAATTTATCGGCTGGAAAAATGAGTATCACGCCTACATTTCGCGCGGAACCCACCCGTGGCCGCCGAGGACGCGCGTGTGGGTTAGCGATTCGAATCTCACACCTTCGTGACATACGTTAACATCACGTTCGCGGCCACTTCCTTAAATCACACGACGCGCCACTTCTCGCCGACGTTCTCGTTCGGGCGCGACAAACGCGGCTTCAGCTTAACTTCCTAATTGATACTGAACTAACGTAACTGTGATACATCGCGATTTCCTTATTGATTTCAAGAAGAAGTTCTCGATTTCAGTCACGATGTGTGACTCTCGTGAAATAACGTTGGACTGTTTATTGCGATAAATATTACCGCGTGCCTCGGTGGTCGAGCCGGTGAGACGTCCGCCTAGTGGCAGGTCCAGGTTCAAACCTTGGCTTAGGTAAAATTTTTCGCAATAAATTTAAAAATTAAATGGAAGTAATAATAGAAGGGACTCAGAGCCTAGACAAGGTTGTACCGTCAAAAAATTTTTCTAATGGACGACAATAACTTTCGGTCCTAACTGGACCAGCTTCAGTACATAAAAGAAAGATATAAATTAACGCATGAGAGATGACGGAATACAAATGATACGAGAAATCACGCAGTCAGTAATGTAAAATATAAAAAAGTAATTGGTACGATCGTACATAAAACGCGACGCAAACGTGTGGAACATAAGTCACAGGAGAATAACGATAATGTTATATTTCTTTTTGCGTATTTGGCGCTGGAAATTATTCCCGCTGCAGGTTCTTTGATCGTCTGAAATTTCTTTCGACAAGAATGTCATAATATCCATAATTTTCGAATAATTAAATACCAAAGATAAAGAAATAAGGGAGGCTTCTAAGTTTTAGGGCAAGTGGCAATAATATATTCAATAATTGAAGTTTATTTCGCACAGCCTTCATGCATTCTTAGAATTTCTACTTGTTACCAATTTTCAAAAATATGCAACGCTAAACAAAGATAAACGACAAGTATTGCTCCAGGGAGAACGGACCGGCCAGAGAGATCGCGATTAGAACACGTCCCGTGAAATTCCGGGACACCCTGTATATTTAATGGACCTCGAAGTCGAGTATCCAGCGTGTGCAGAAAATTATTGCGTTACGGGGGACTCCGGGACAAGCACGGACGCTGAATACACGTGCGTTGAAGTCATCGGCGCGGCGGCATCGCGGGATATATACCTCGCCGTACGTCTCTGGACCCAGACGCGAACCCCATTGCGCGATAATTGAAGTCACGCTTCGTGGGAAGCGCGGCCTTCGCAGATAGAAGTGCCGTCGCACAAAGGGTTAGACAAAGGGCGTGCTTGAGCGTTTCGACGGTATGACTCCGTATGCCGCCTTCACAACCCTGCGGTGATCTTCAGGGGCCGGGCAAAAAGCCGTCGACGTGGACGAAGCCCGAGGATGCCGTCCGCGCGACGAAAAAGAGGACAGTTTTGGCCCGTAAGAGAGCGCGGGGGAGAAGCAGCCCGAGAGGGACCCGGGCCCCCGGACGGCCCCAGGGAGGCCACGAAGACGGTGCGCGGGACCAGAAAAGAACGGGCCTCGAAAGCGGAACAAAAACGTCCGAACTGCAGAGTCGGCGATTCCCGAAGAGTCGCGGATCCCATAACGAATGACGAAGGTGGGAGGAGAAAAAGATACGACGAGAGGAAAGGAAGAGAAATGGACGCGGAAAAAGAGAGAAGGGAGAGAGAGAGATGCTATTTATTACGTATATTGGGGCTGACATGAGTCTTTAGGAATATCGGATTGTAAATAATTAATAATGTTAAAGAGAAGACAAATTGTCAAAATTATCACTTTTCACAGAAAATATTATAAAACGAAAGATTATCGAAAGCTCCAATTTTGGTTGGTTTTCATAAATTAACGTTTAATAATTTGTCTCATTTATGATCCCAACACTTTGTTTGGATAGGACGAAAGCTGGCAAATATTTTTCCACGTTGCGATTCAAAACGTGATCTCTAACGGAGGGAATCGAAGAAAATATTTGTAATCCTTTGTCATCCAATTTTTCTGATCTCTATAATACAAGCTTTTTTCAAGCTGAGAGAAATCAATCCTTTGTTTGTTACCTTGACAGCAACATCGATTGGGACTTCACCGCAATAGCAAAAGGCGGTACACGAGGTGCTGTATAAAAGAATCATGTTTCTCGAAAGCAACATTACCAAATAAAAGATTAAATTTAAGAAAAAGAGAGATAAACGTGTGTGGATGAAGAGAAGCCAAGGGCGACGGTAGGCGGCTTGAAAGAGACGGAAGGGAGGGGGAAAGGACAGAGGGAAGGATCTTCAGAAATAAAGCGGCGTTGACGCACACCGGGGGTAGAGATGGGACCGACTGCGCGCTTCTCAGCGGTCCTAAGGCCCTGGTGCGCGTGCAGAGGTAAGGGCTGCGCTCGCTCGTCCGAGATCAAGTTTTTCTCGAGTCTTCGAGCCATCGGGAGAGTGTGAGAGAGAGAAGGGGGGAGGAAGAGAGAGAGAGAGAGAGGCCGGAGGCCCGAACTCGAATCCGAGTTGATTTCCTGGCACGCGGTTCATCTTGTCGTTTATTCCTCTCCCGCTCTCTCTTACTCTTTCTCTATCTCCCTTCCTCTACCCGTTACAACCGTCTTCTCTTCCTCGTCTCTCGCCGTTTCCCTGCCCTCCAATCCCAGAATGTGGCAGGACTGGAGCACAGATGGGATATCGGTAACACGAGGGCGCCAATTTCGAGATTCCCTATTTTCTAGGTAGCGCCTTACGCAAAACAAAAGCAGAATGGAATAGTAGTGTTCAACTGCGGTTAATTTTTGGGCTTCCGAAAAATTCAAGATTTACAAAAAAACGTGAGATTGAAAAGAAATTGAAAATATGAGAAAATTTCAGGAAAATATCAGATTTCTCATATACATTCAAGAGTTAAAAGAATTATCAAATATGTGCTAAAACAAATTCATTTAATTTCAGAATGTAAAAGTAGAAAAGAAGAAATAATTGACGGACTAATGGAAAAGTGTGACATTATTCAAGATTCAAAATTTTAAGTTGTTTCAATAAAATTATAAAAATAAAACCGAAATACGCAGCTCTGTCATCCGCTTGCATCTCCAATTAGACAAAGTCTCTTATCTCTCTCTCTCTCCCTCTCACTTTTTCCCCCTCTCGTGAAATCACCGGCTATCAATACTTTATCAAAAATGTCAAATTCCCCAAAAGTTCTATCGCCGAAGGCAAGATTGCGAATTTATGAGACACCCTGTACAAGTGCAGAGTAAAAAAGTTCGAATTAATTAGGATATGCTTCGTTCTAATAAAACGAGACCAGACGGCGACGGTGGTGGCGGTGGCGGTGCGGCGCGGTGCTTTCGTATAAATTTGAAACGCGCCCTGTAATTTGAGAAAACGTCCCGGGTCCTAAGCCCTATTTATGCAGCACTGAACCGGCTGTAAACCGTTCGTATTCACGATCTTCTCCTCCCCCTCTCCCACCTCCTCCTCCTCCTCCTCCTTCTCCTTCTCTTCCTCTACATCCTCTTTCTCTTCCTACCGCAAAAGAAGCACGTCCTTTTCCCCGCGTGCGCGTTGTCCTTCCATCTATCGCCTCTCATCTCCAAAGATTCCTCTATTCCTTGCTCCCTTCGTCACTTTTTCTTTCTCTCTCTCTCTCTTTCTCACCGTCCCTTTATCCCTCTGTATATCACTCTATCGCCGGCTTTAATTGCATTAAGGGTATTGTTGCGTAACGCAATTCTCAGTCGGTCGAATTATCGCTTGTCTGGCGAGAGAAAGACACGCGGCGCGCGTACGTTGCCGCTCTAATTATTGTGTCATCGAGAGTGAGAAGGAGAAATTGATGAATGCGGGAATAGTATCGAGAGAAGAACCCAAGTAGAAATAATGTTAATGGGGAAATCTCCCTCCCAAAGGCTTTTTAATGATAATATCGTTTTATAATTTTTATACGTCGGTCAAAATTTTTAAAAAAGACTTCGAAACAGAGGCAAATTAAGTTATAAATTATTTTAATTCTGTTTTTCATTTATAGTTTATAGCCAATTATGTATTTATAAGGAACAGAGAATATTTAAATAAAACTTAAAAGCAGGAAGTTTGAGCAAGTAAATTCTACCAATTTGTTCGAAAAATATATACAATACATATGCATATATTCGTATACATGTATATATTTGTCGACTTAAAGAGTACTGAAGAGTTTCTTTCAATGTCCGATACAACATTATCTCCCAAGTAATTAATCATGAGCGTAAAGTTGTTAGCTGTATTCCGCAAATACACTTTCTGCCCATTTAATTATAGCGGTAACGAAAATACGTGAAATAGAGTCTGAGAACTTGTGCGCGTATCCTCGAATTTCTGTGTCACTCTCATGAAGAGCGAACAAAATTGATTTGATTAATTAATGCTCAATTCTACATTGCAGAGAAGCAGACGTATGAAACTGACTGCAATTGCATTGTATATTGTCAGTGTTAGGGTAGCTATGATTCTGAAGTGAGTCTCACGCAAGCATTACGCTACACATAAATTTAAGACGATTAAACGTGATTATGAAAATAATATAACAATTCTGTTCCCCGACGATTATAGTCATTTATGGCCTGTACATATGTTTTAATTTAAATCATCTCATCAGCACAGCTTAGAATAAAAATAAATGCATAGAGATGATCTATCAAATTAAATGTCTGAATGATTCCGGCGCCAATCATGCTGTCACGTCTATCTCGCGCGGTATCAATTCAGCAATTATGTATATATAGGTATAATAGCCCCGCTGAATCTCGCGCCGCGGACGACAATCCGGATTCACCCGGTCGCTCGCCCGCCTCGCGAGAAGGGGTCTTATCCGGCAATCGAGAAATTACATTACGCGAGAGCGCGGGACGGGGGACTGTGGCACGGCGCACAAAAAGCACCGAATATCTTTCAGGAGCCGACGAAGGAAGCATCATTAATATCACCGGGACGATCAATCAAAAAGCCAAGCGGCGTGGACTTACCTTGGTGGACGTCGTACTGGGCCTGGTGCCGCCGATGCCGATGGCATATATCTCCACCTCGTACCACTGGACGCCGGTCTCGCGATCGAGCTGGGCCGCGGTGGACAGCACACCGGTCTTCGCGTCGATGTCGAATAGCCGATCGACCTGGGGCCGGTCGCCGGCGGTCACGTTCGTCACGTAATACTCGAGCTCGACGTTGGATCGACGGCTACGCGCGCTCACTCGCAAAACACTGGTGCCGATCGGCTCGTTCTCGTAAACGTTGCCCTCAATCTGACCACGGTGCTCCCAAATCGGCTGATCGTCACCGCCCTCGCCCGGTACGATCAAGGTCACATAAGTCTCGGACGAGCGACGCTCCGCCTGGACCGCCTCGTCCGTCGCTCGGACGCCCACCTGATATTTGGAGTAGCTTCGTGCAAAGAGGCTACTGTTCGAGGTGAATTGCGAAGGTATCATGGAGAGCTGACCGCTGCTCTGATGGATCTGGAACATATCCGAGTAGTTGGAACGGAGTAGCTCGTACGTCACTATGCCGTTGGTGCTAGAATCGAGATCGCGAGCGACCAGCTGCGTGACCACGACATCCTCGGTCAAAGATTCATGGTAGTTGAAGTTGCCGGCGCGCATAGGCGGCAACACCACCGCCGACATGCTGACGAAGATCGGCGCGTTGTCATTGGCATCTTCGACAATCACGATCACCAGTTTCTCGGCGGACAGCCGTGCACTTGGCGGATACGCTTGATCAGTGGCGATCACCGTCAGCTTGAAAGTGTCCACCTCCTCGCGATCGATCGGGAGCAGCGTATGGATCACTCCGCTCACCGAGTTGATACCGAAGCGCCGCACCTCATCCTCCGGGTCCTGGCTGAGGATCGAGTACCTGACCACGCCGTTCTGTTCCGAGTCCGGATCCTCGGCGGTAATGGTGACGATCGGCGTTCGCACGGGGATACCCTCGCGTATCTGACGTACTATCGCTGTATTCGGAAACACTGGCGGGTTGTCGTTGGTATCGATCACGTCGACGGTCAGCCTGGTGATGGAGCTGAGCCGCGGATGACCTCCGTCGCTGCACGTGACGTTGAGACTGTACTGTGCCAGCTCTTCGTAATCGAGCGGCTTCCTCAGGTACAGAATTCCAGTCAGCGGATCGATATAGAACGTGTCCCTTTTATTACCGGCCGATATAGAGAATGCCAGCTCGCTGTTGGTCCCCAGATCGTTGTCGGTGGCCTTGAAACGCAAGAGCTCGGTGTTGATTGGCGTGGTCTCCAGCACGGAGATCATCGACTTGTTGTCGGTGAAGCGCGGCGTGTTATCGTTCTCATCGAGCACCTCGATGTGGACGGTCGTGCTAGACGACAGTCGCGTCTCCAGACCGGCATCGTGCGCCACGACGGTCAGCACGTAGGTGTCGGACGTTTCGCGATCGAGCTCCTTCATCAGCGAGATCTGCCCGGTGGCCTCGTCTATCACGAAATGACCATGCTGATTACCGTCCTCCAGCGAATAGAACACGTCGCCGTTCAAGCCCTCGTCCGCATCGGTCGTGTACACTCTCAGCAGCTGCGTGCCGATCACGGCACCCTCGCTCACCTGTACCCGATAGGGCAGACGCTGAAACTGCGGCACATTGTCGTTAACATCGGTGATGTAGATGGTGACCTTGACGCGGTCGCGAAGGCGGTTAACGCCATTGTCGGTGACGGTAGCTTCCAGATTGATATAGCTGTCGCCGGTATTGGTCACCAGAAGTTCGCGGTCGAACACGCGCAGCGATCTGACGAAACCATTCCTCGGGTCGACCACGAAATCCTGCTGGCTGGCCGGCAGCGAGAACATGAGGTCGGCGTTGCGGCCGACGTCGCGATCAGTAGCCAGTAGCTTGCCGACGAAGGTGTCGGGCGGCTCGTTCTCACGTAGATGAAAGCTGAAACTGCTGTTGGTGAACTCGGGCGCGTTGTCGTTCTCATCGATCACGTGCACCACCACCGGGACCACGGAGCTCCGCGATGGGCTGCCCTGGTCGGACGCGGTGACTTCGAGCGCGTAATAGTCCCGTTCCTCGCGATCGAGCGCGTTCTTCACATACAGCTGGCCATCCGGAAAGATGCCGAAGCGACCCTCCGCATTGCCGTCGGTAACGCTGTACAATATCCTGCCGTTGGCGTCGAGGTCCGCGTCTTGAGCTGTTAGCGAGAAGAAGCGTTCGTTGACCGGAGTGGATTCCGGCAGCGAAGTCTCGTAGCTGGCCAGTCGAAAAACCGGCGTGTGATCGTTGACATCTTCGATCGTCACGCGGATTTGGTGCTGGGCGGACAGCGGTTGCTTGCCGGAATCGGTCGCCGTCACTTCTAGATGGAGAACCGTACCGGGCGGCGCACGAATCGGCTTGTCCAGGTAGATGATGCCCGAGTTTTCGGCGACCCTGAACTGCCCGCCCGGATTATGCGTCAAGGAATAAACAATTCTGGCATTGGCGCCGGTGTCACGATCCCTGGCTCGGGCCAGACACACCTCCTGCCCCACCGCCGCGTTCTCTCGCAAGAGGATCTCGTCGCCCCGTTCACCTCTGGGAAACCTTGGCGGGTTATCGTTGACGTCCTGCACGGTAATGTTGACGGTTGTCTGGCCGTACGCGAAATTTGCGTGCGCCGACAGTTGCAGGCTGTAATAGGCGACACGTTCGCGGTCCAGACAGCCGGCGGTGCTGATGACGCCGGTATTCTCATCGATTCTGAAGTTGCCCTTGGGATCACCGAACACTATGGCATAGCTCACTTTATCCGTGTTGCCGTACTGCGTAACATGTACCGTGCCGACCTCCCGACTACTAGGCGAGACGGAATCGCAATCGCCACGATCCTCGAAAACGCGAAACTCATAGCCGTTGTAAGTGTCGAACTCGAGATGCTCCAGATCCTCCTCGCGTATGATTTCTACCACGGCGTTCTTAGCTGCCACCCGATCGCCAGTGTCCTTCGCTGAGATGGTCAATTCATACAGAGTCTCGTGCATAGCCCGTAGAGAACCTTGCAGGACAATCTCGCCTGTCCTTTCCTCCACCATGAAGAGGCCCTCGCCGCCGGATTCCAAAGTGTACCTCACCTGAGCATTCTCCCGAGCATCGGCGTCGGTCGCCGTCACCTTACCTATCGTCGTACCTGGCGGAGCATCTTCAGAGATGGGCATCAAATATCTCCAAGGATAGAAGATCGGTGAGTTATCGTTAATGTCCTCCAACGTTAGCACCACGGTGGCGGTCGAAGACTGCACCGGCGTGCCTTGATCCTTCGCTATCACTAGAATGCGATATGCCGCTATGGTTTCCCGGTCCAGGGCGACCATGGTCATCAGCTGACCGCTCAGGGCGTCCAGAGCGAAGGTCTTTGGATAATCACGCAAGACGCTGGAGTGAAAGCTATACGTGACGCTACCGTTGGTACCCTGATCGCTATCGACAGCCGATAGCCTGGCTACCTGACTACAGGGCGGCGTGTTCTCCGATAGCGTGACCTCGACGACGTTCTCGGTGAAGCGTGGCGCCTCATCGTTTTCATCGAGAATCGTTACCTTGAGCTGCGTGGACGCGTACTTAGTATTTGGACCGCCGTCTCGCGCCGATACGTGTAACACGATGCTACCTTGTACCTCGCGGTCCAGAGTAGCCACGGTGGTAACCAGGCCGGTGTCGGTGTCGATGGCGAACCAATCCTGCTCATTACCCTCACCGAACTCGTAGTAAATCCGCGCGTTCAGCCCGGAATCCGCGTCCGTGGCCGAGATGCTAGCGACGAAGCTGCCGATCGGTGCGAGTTCCGACAGCACCGCCGAGTACTCGCTTTGCTGAAATACCGGCTCGTGATCGTTGATGTCATTCACACGGATCACGAGATAGGCTGTGCCCGATCTAGGCGGCGTACCATCGTCGGTGGCGACCAGTGTAAGATTATATTTAGGTATTTCCTCGCGGTCCAATCGACCGGCGACCCGCACGATGTCGAAGCTATCCATTCTCTGCAGCCGAAAGTGGCCCAACTCATTGCCGGCACGTATCTCCACGCTGGTCTTGCCGTTCAGACCCTCGTCGTCATCGAGCACCGATACCGCCGCGACGATCGCGTCCTTAACGGCGTTTTCGTCGACGGTAGCGAAGCGCGAACTCGGTGGAAAGTAGCTGAATTTAATGACGGGATCGTGATCGTTCGCGTCCAATACATTCACCGTCACGTAAGTACGACCGTCCTGTCTGGGCGAACCGTGATCGCGAGCGAAGACCGTGATGACGCAGCTCTTGGGGCAACCGCCGCTCGGTTGGTCCACCGTGCAACGTTGTTGGGGGCAATTCAAAGGCTCGGCTGTCGTGATCGCGCCGGTCTCTGGATCGATTGTGAACTTGCGCTCGGTATCCGGCAGATAATACGTCAGCTTGGCATTGTCTTCCGTATCCTTATCGGTGGCGTTCACCGTCAACACATTGGTGCCGACTGGCGCGCTCTCGTTCAACGTCACCACGTAATCGCTCTGTTGGAACACGGGCGGATTGTCGTTCACGTCTAGCACCGTAACGTTCACCAGCAGATAACCCAGTCGCGGCGGTCGGCCGCGATCGCGGGCACACACATTGAGCGAATAGAATTCCACCTGTTCGCGATCGAGCTTGCCGGTAGTCTCGAGGTGGAGGTACGACGTCTCACCTGTTGGATTGCCAGTGACTTCCAGACGGAACTTGCCATCCGTATTGCCGTCGACGATAAAATAATCGTCCAGCACGCCGTTTTCCGGTGTATCCCGGTCGGTCGCCGCATCCAACAGCAGCTTGGTACCCGCCACGGCTGATTCTGAGAAGCTAATCGCGATGCTGGGCTCCGGAAATTCTGGATTGTTGTCGTTAATATCGAGCACCAGGATTCGCACCTCGATCGGATAGGTCGGTTGACTCGAGAGCACGACCAGATCGAACCGATCGCTGACGAGAGCTTCACGATCGAGAACTTTAGCCGTTCTTATTTTGCCATTCTCCGGGTCGAGCACGAACTCCTGGGGCGGCTCATTGAATCTGTACGTGAAGTCAGGCTTCACCGGTATCATGCCGACCAGGGTGCCCTTGGGCTCGCCCTCCCTGATCTCCAGCTGGACTCGCGTGTCGACCGCTCTGCTCTGCATCGCCAGACCATCCTGCGGCAACATCGGTGACCTTCGTGGCACTAACCGCGTGACCCTTTGAGGTAGGTTGCGCGAAATAAAATAGTTGTTGGACGCGGCCACTGCCACCGTCGCCGTCGCCGCCACCGCACCCGTCGCCGCGTCCTGGCCGACGACCTGGCCGCCATTTTGGTCCACCACCAACAGTAGTCCCAGGAGCAGGGTCAGGATCATCGATCCCCTTATGATCATCTCTTCTGTCTCGCCGCGACACGCCCACCTGCCTTAGCCAAAACTCGGCTCACGGTGACTCGAGTCGTAGGCGTAAAATCGCGCGCTCCGATTACGCACTACCTGTCGTTCTTCCTCCTCATGGTCGTGGCCGGCGATAATCCAGTCGTCGTCTTCCGCGTCTACGTACCGGCGCATTGCACGTATCGCGACATTCCGCCAAGGACGGAGATTAATCGCGCGCGACGACGTGAACCGCCGTCCTCTGTCCGGCGATGCGTCGCATTTTTTTTCCCCACCGGGACCAAAGTCCCGATTTAAACCCGGAGCTGGTGGGTGCTTTCTTTTCCGTCTTTCTTCCTCTTCTTCTTCTTCGTGTCTGTTTCTCTCTCTGTCTCTCTCTCTCTTGCACACACACTTTCTTTCCTTATTTTTCTCTCTCTCTCTTTCGTTCTTTCCTCCTTTACTCCTCCTTTCCTTCGCCGCTAAAAGTCAAGTGTATACGAGAGGAGACTTCACCCGGCAGAGGGGGCAGTGACCCGCCGAGAGCCGCGCCTCGCGAAACGCGCGTCTGCGGATGTTCGCGAATGCTTCGCGGGTGCGAGAGCGGAAGATTTTCCGATTAGCAATCGTGATTTGAAATCGAGAGTACACGTATCTTCCTCCCTCCGCAATAGATTCTCCTCTGAAGAGACTGCTCTCCTTTTCCAGCTCTTGCGCTGCACGCACATCTACGTCACGTGCTTCGCTCTGTCATATTGCATTTTCCGAACGACGAATCTCTCTCTCTCTCTCTCTCGAAGAGGGATGACCGACACATCAACGAGCAACGATTTTTCTATACATCTCGCTGTATCTCGAAACACTGAGATCCTTCAGAATCCACGGATTTATCACTAAAGCCCGGTTTAAGCTCGATAGAACGTCACGACGTAAACACTGCACAGGGACGAGGGCACACCGTGATCCAACATCCGGAACACAAGACGCAAAGAATTACGATTCACAATGTATCCTCGCGAGAGTTACCAATCTAACCGAACGAGTTTAGCGAGCGAACCCCCGAGGGACTCGAATTCGCGATTCACCGTCGAGTTCGCGCGCGCCCCGCCGTCGAACTCGCGCTATCTTTCACGGAAATTGTCAGGAAGTTCACGCGATCGCGATGCGGCGCTCGCACGGGCCCGCCGATCGCGAGGCAATCTCACGAGGCAACACAACGGGTTCGCGTGTGCGCGCGCGCGCGCAGGCGCTCACGCTCGCGCGCCTCGGGGTAGGCGTTATCGGGGGGATGAAGAGACGGACTGCGAGCAATCCGTGCGGGGGTTAATCGGCTGTGAGACCGAGGAGAACAGGGCGGGAGGGTAAAAAGGGCGAGAGGACGAATAACGAGACACCGCGGAGCCGCGAGGAGAGCGCGGCGTAGGGCCCCGATAGAACGCGGAACGTGGGCACCGCGAGGAAGAATGTCGCCTTCCCGAGGGCTGACCTGACTCGACTGAACCGAGCCGGTCCCAGAACCTCGCCGCTGCCGGGAGAGGCATTCTTCGGGCTGGCTGACGCCGTCCCTCTCCGATCCATCGGGCCCTCTTTCTCCCCTTCCGCTGCGCCCTGTCCTCCTCCCGTACCCTGCATCTCCGTTCTCCCTCTCTCTCCCGCTCACCGTCCGTACCTGCGCCCCGGCCGCCCCGCGCAAGGCCTATCGATATCACCTTCTCTGTCCGCTCTGAGAAACACACCGTGCGGTTCCACCGCGTTTCCTCGCTCCCCGACGGTCCCACTCGCTCCCTCCAACAACATCGCACCATCCCTTTCCGTTTCTCTCTCCCTCCCTGTCTTTCGTGTCAAGAAACGTTCGATCTTCTATCCCGGTCACTCTTCCCTTCCCCGAATGCTCATTTTCTTCGCTCTTTACCTCGGTTCTCTTTCCCATCTCCCATCCTCCCTCCTTCCCGTTCTCCTCTCCCCTCTACCATTTTGCCATACCACTGCCTATATCAGAATACGGGCCTCTTTGTCCGACGCGCATGGGGCCAGCCCTCCTCTTTCTCTTTCTCCCACTTGCTCTTTCCTGAGGCCCGCTGCCTCGCGATCATGGGCCCCGTTCTCCTCCCCCACCCTCTCGCTCGACTCACCTCTCCAGCTTTCCCTCCTCGCCATCTTCCACGCGCGATTCTTCCACCTTCGACTCGCCTCGCGCATCCCGCCGTCGTCTCGCTGAGATATTCTCCCTTTTGCCCTCGAGGAACGAGCAATGCGGAGGCTCAGGTATGCAAGATGGCCGCCGCACTCTGGAGCCCCGTGCGACGAGGACGTTGCTTCGCGTTGACGGGAACGAGAGAGACGTAGCCAGAACAAGAGGGACGTCGAGTGGACCGGAGAAAGAACACGAGAACGAGAAAGAGAGAGAGAGAGAGGAGGAAGAGGAAAAAGAGAAAAAAAACGAAAGAGGAAGAGAGAGAGAGGGAGTAAGAGTAACACGAGGACCAACGAGAAAAAGGGCGACGAGGACGGAGAACGAGAGATGAATAATGCGTGGGGGAGGAGGGGGGAATACCTGGAAGGGCGAGCGGGGGGACACCCCGACTTAGGGGATGCAGGCTGCCACGCGGAGGAACATCGGGACGTCAGCAGGGTGGGGCATGAAAGGCGGGGCGAGGGGGGGGTGATCCGCGGGATCCGGACTCACGGCCTGTGTGTAGATATATATCCGCGGGCCTATAGTCACTTTTATAATCCGTTACCCGCGATCGAGTGTTCCGCTCGATTCCTTCGATCCTCTTTCCTTCGAACTAATTCACCGTCTCGAGTTCCCCCTTCTCCCCCCGTCCCCTTCTCTCACTCTGTCTACTTTCCTCCTTCCTTTTTTCCCATGTATCTACGTAGTTTACTCGCTCGCTGGACCGTTGAGTCCCTTTAATCTAGTTTACTGGGTACAATACGGACGTGTACGCTGGCTGGCGCTTTGATAATGGGACCTTTGGAACCTACAAGAGCTACAACCGAAAATAAAATAATAGAGTTGCCGTGCTACTCCGCGTGGCAACCAAGTGTCACGCCACGCAAAAATGCGCCTCGCTGCGGAATTCGGCCGCGCGCATCTGACTTTGCAATGGTCACATATGGTCCGGCTTATGGTTTAGAATCCCAATTCGAAACCCAGAAAGAAGAATGAGAATATTAACCGGTGCCCACTCTTCATATACATGGAATCGAGATATGTTGATGAAGAAATCGATCAGTGACCGTAATGATAATAAAAATAATGAGTCAATCAAAATCAAAGATAGGAAACAATAAATAATATCAAGTAATCCATCAAAGTCTATCGATAATTGAAGAATCAATTGTTATTAACGTCTCAACATTCAGTAATATTTTCGTCTGTTTACTTTAATTTAAAAAGTGCAAGTGAAGAGGCACACAAGTCCATTTTAAGCTCCAACCGAAGATCGAACGAATTTAAAGAATTTATTTTGTTGCAAAGATCGAGAATTGTATAACATAAATTATAATATGAATTGACTTACGCACTGAAAAAAATTTCTGGTTGAATATGGACGAATCAGATAATTCCTTTAGGATTTACCAGAATTCCTTTAGGATTTACCAGAATTTCTGTAGGATTACAGGAATTCTGGTAAATCCTAAAGGAATTATCTGATTCGTCCATATTCAACCAGAAATTTTTTTCAGTGCGTGCACACAGAAATCCGATCTTTTTTTTCCGGCTCTCCTTATTCCTTTTATTCGGCGGAGGAGACAGATCGCTTTGGACCGACTCGCTTTACGTGGACTTAGATAAGAATGAGTACGAGTACTTTCTCGAATGAGTGGTCCGCCGAAGAATAGGGAGAGACGCGGCTCCTTATCGGATGATGGACGAGTCGCCTTCCTTCGGTCTGAAATATCAATGAAAATTGGAGGGCGTTTTATTGATAATAGGTGACAATGCGCCAAACAACGCGTTTCGCGCTATCTTTAGGTTTATAGGACTCCAAGGTAAAATGCATCCGTTCCACTCTTGAGTCGCGTTAAGTCTCCGAACGTCCGTCTTGTCAAGGAATCGTACGACATGCACCGACAAGTAATTTTCTGCATGTCAAATAATTTATAGTTATATAGCAAAATATACGTAAAATATAAATATATATATTTTACGTATCGATATATATATATATGTATATATATATATATCGATAAAAAATTATTTATTAAGAATTACGGATGAGAAATAATTCACCTATCTTATTTAATTTTATAATTAGTTAGGTAAATTTTAGAAAATAAGATTTATACCTATTATTAGAGAAAGATTCTATATTATGAGATACGCTTGTAATATGAGCTAGCAGGCTTTCAACATGAAAATGTTATCACAAATCATAATTCACAACGAATACATGATCTAATAATGAATTTTCCGCTAAACAGATTTCACTCCAAGGGCAATAAATTCACGATCAAACTAATAGATGTTGCCTATTAATTTAGCAAAAACCTGCTATCTCATATTAGAAGCTCATAATAGGGGACTTTCCTCTATGTGTTTCTCATGCTCCTTATCTTGAAATTGACTTCCTGTTTTGTAAATTATAAAACAATGGTACATATTATATTAATTTTAACTCTTCTACATATCTTTATTTCATTCATCACCTATTTAATTTAATACTTATTTGGTTCGTTCTTTATACCTGAACTGGTTGCACTAGTTCAGAGTTTATCTTTCTCTTTTCAATGTGAAGAGAAAAAGATAAACTCTAAACTAGTGCAGCCAGTTTAGTTAAAAAGAACAGACGCATCACAAGCCTGCGCTAGCTAAAAAATTTAGATATAAATTATGAACGCAATTGAAAGTGTTGATTCTACGTGAGGATATAAGTAGATGTACCACAAAATTTTGATATTGCTAGTACTTGTCCTTACAAAATTAATGATTACTCGAAAATCTAAGAAATTATATTAATAGATATTAATATATTTTTCAAGACCTGAATACTTTAATTATTTTCAAGACTTATTAAACTTAAACGGTCCATCTTAGGTGTAAAAATAATCTTGATAAATTATGTAGAACTATGGACAAAATATACAATATAGTTAAGATTGTAGTGCAATTAATACGATAATATGATAAACGATAATATAATTGTATTTTGAAGTAGATAGTAATTTTAAGTAGCGATCATTTGTTATCCGAGAGAAATAAATTGAAATTTGGTTCGTAGACTTGTCTCTCGAAGGATGCAACACAGGACGTTGAATCGCATGATTAATATCCTGCGTTCCGCCGCGATAACGCGCACGTGCATACGCCATTTGTTGTTCCGCGATATTAGAAAGGTCACGACCCAGGGTAGGAGGCGGAGGAATCCCGACATTTATCCGGATATAGAAAAGCCGTGACACTCTGTGCGCCGAAATCATCAATTACATTAATCCTCGCATATATCGAGCTTCTCGAACCCTGAAGATCGCGATATACGATCCTGATTGAGGAGAACGATTATACGAATCCTTGTATCCATATTGTTGACAAGATCACGCAAACTCTGCTGAACTATCTAATAATATGTGACAAATAAAATATATTCATTACGTTTATAAATAATACTTTTATAATGAATATTTTTCAAAAAATCACCCATGTACGTAATACGTATTTCTTTCAAATACAATTAAAACGCACATACCTATAAATTATATCAAATAACGCAGACATTTGAATTACTACATCTTTTGCGGGAAAAGCTCATGGTATAAGATTTCATAGCGCGATTGACAGATTGCAACATCGCATTGCATCCGAGCAGAAATCCGATCGTTCTCAACGTGGGTGTACAAGATCGTCGGCATCGAGCACGATTGCTTTTCGCAATAGAGCGAACGAGCTTCTCGGGGATACACAGTGAGAAATTGGCAGAAATGTCCCAACAGCTTATTTTGCGGGCGTGTCCCGTCGTAAATACACAGCCGACCGTTTCTCACGTGAAACACCCTTATTTCTGGCCTCGTTTACGAACATAAAAAAATACGCGAATTACAAGCATTTAAGATTAATTTTGTAATGTTAGAAACATTAATGTTCGTTTACAAGATTAAGTTTATGAATATTATAAATCTAAGTTTATTCATATGTCGCAATACTTTATTACGAGACACGGTAGTGTCTCGCGCCAAGTATAAGCGTAGCTAAAACTGCGCGTAGAATAAACGCCCCTAGTAGCACAGTGCATGGACCAAACATTGATTAAACATTGGCCCAATATTTCGTTGTATTGGACCAATGTTTAATCAACGTTTGATCTATGTACTGTGCCACTAGGAATGCGCTCACATACACGTACACACTAATATAAGTTTTAATCTTTCTTCCCGTAAAATTTGTACACCCACACACATAAAGTACTTTAAAATTATATTAATAAAATTGATATAATTTGGAAGTAATTTCTTATTATTTTTCTAAATTCTTTATCAAAGATTTTATAGAGCTCAAGAGGGAATTTACTCATCGTCAGAACGTAGAAATTTGTTATTGCTGTAAGAGAGAACACTACTATATTTGTATCGAAATATTTGTTGGACGATTCTTTAGAAATAGAGTAAAATAAAAAAGATAATTATGACAATGTTCATATAGTATTTTAATAGAATGTCTTTTGTTACTGCCCACAACAGACTTTGATAAAACTCGACTTGCAAAGCCCAGTACGAAGGAAACTATTATTTCTGTGTTCCTTTGACTATTACGCGTGGGCTTGCTTACAATTAGTATTGAAACATAGACCCTGTAAATTGAACAGTTCTCACTTTGCTGACAATGAAATAACATTCCTGTTAGAATTATCAAAGAAAAATTAATAAATTTCTATTTAATAACGTTTTAATACCTGAAATGTCAGTTTTATTAACAAAATATACATCTTTGTATATTTTTAATACAAAAAGATAATTATTAAAAACCGGCAGTTTCAATAAATTATATTATATCTTGGGTGCGCCATAAGCATCGGGCATCCTTTCTATTGTAAATCTATGCTGAGATATATACATTATTGGTACACCTGGTATCTTTCGTATTCTTCTTTTCAAATCTTTATCATTTGTTGCAACGATATAGCACTTATGCTGAAATAATGACACAAAGTATAATTTACTTTTATCTGTATACGGTCTATATATGGTAAATTTATATTACCACTATCTAAAAAAAATTGGTTAATACAATAAGATATAATCTGTACTTACTTGTGTTACTCTGTTAACGAGACAATCATCAGCATAGGTTCCCTTGTGCATACACTTTAATCTTTCGAATCTTGGATCCTTGATGATTCTTAATGCCAATTTATACTTCTGTCCAAGCTTCTCTAACTCGCCAATTACACAGTCCGTTATATACGGCGTACATTTTGCATAGAGGCATTCCATCATGTTCTGTATTATGTCTAATTTGTTTTTAATTGCGAAGTTAATGAAGTTTGTGTCAACTAAAATATGATACGGTGGTCCAAGCTGCATGTTATATTGGAAGAATAATGCAGAGGATTGTTGTGGCCTAAAAAAGAAAACAAATACTACATTAGCGCCAAAATGCAAAGCACCATCTTTTATGATAAATAATCATTTCGTATCGTGTAAAGATATATAAAAAATAATACAAAATGTCAGACTATATATAATATTATTTACGCTTCAGTGATTTTTATTTTAGTCTTATCTTCCTTCGGAGTTTTCTTTGATGGCAGCCGCTGCTCTGGCTTTCTGTAAAAAGAAATTGATTTAAATGTTTTCGTACACGATTTACAAAGACATAACGATGACTTGTCCAAGACCATCATAAGACATCAACTTACATTCGCGAATCGCTCAGACTAATCATCCTTTTCATCTGAGCAAATCTCTGCATCACAACTTTGCGCGTTTTCTTATTTTTCCCCTGCAACATATAATTTCACGGTAATTGTTATACATAAACATAATTTAATATGATTATAATATCACTGTACAATGTCTTTCTTTACATTAAAATACAATGTAACTGTAATCTCTTAATGCTCGCTTCATAGGACATGTTGACTGATATTGAACCGACAAAGCAGTCACTTGTTGAGTAAAGGCTTTGTACAAAGCACTTGTGTATCGTTGAATGCATATTTTTTTCCAAGTAATATAATAACTATTGTGGCAATAGAAATTACATACTTGATATTAATAATGTTATTAGAAAGTAGCAGCAATCTTTATTAACGACATATAGATTTTCATCTTCTGACAGTACAATATTTTATTTTCTAAGAAATAGCCATTACTTAAGTAGTGACAAAATGTAAGTAATATTGTTAAATTTGCGACATGAATTAACCACTTATATAAATTAACACTTGTTTCAAAACCAGTAAACTTAACATATAAACTAAATCACTAGAAAGCGAAGATAAAATATGCTATGCAATTTAACTGTAATATGTGTAAGCTAACCGCTAAGAGAAAGCAATTGACAATTTTTATCGTTTAATGCATTCAACGAGCAACTGCTTTGCCCAAATCGATTTACGACTCATATTCTCTTCCACAAATGCATGCTTAATGTTCATTTCTATCATTATAGATCAATATAGAATAGATCAACTTTAATCTCGTTCTAAGAATAAGAAGATAAAGAATAAGTTAAACCGAGATCAAAATTAATTGGCACTGATAGACGTTCATACTTTAATTTGCCTGGTGAAATGCACATTTATTTACAAAAATGCTCTTACCATTGTAGTTTCTGTGGACGACTATGTGTATGTAGTGTTGAATCCTTCGTGGAAAAAACTGCAATAATTAACATATACAATAAAGTATAAGAGACTTAAAAACTTTGTAATAAACAATTAATCTACTATAAAAAGCACGTGCGGACAACCGTTAGGTTAGAAGCGAAAGGAAACATTACTTTCTCAAGTTGTGGAAACTTGAAATGCTTTCGACGCATCCAAAGGCTTAGATAGCACACACGTCCTTTTCTCTTTTCATCTACAGATGTATTTTCAGTCTATTAATTGAAAAACATAGCTTGGAGTAACGTAAATTAGAACTTAACCTATTTTTTAGAAGGAGTCGATCCTCGTAGTATATAACCTTTAAAAAAGAAATAGGAGGTATCTAAAACACCCGAAAGAAATTCCAAAAAAAGGCAAGAATCTTCCTGGTTGTGCCAGAAAAGAACAAAGAGAGAAGCTCGATTAAAAACTCAATATAAATTTCTGCACGCACACCTTATCGAAGACTTTACAGAGAGAAAGCTGAGAGCTGCGCTTGCGCTGCTACGTTCCTCGAATGCGCCCTCTGGGAACGTTGGAAAACGTGGACATGAACTACGTAGCCAATGTCCACATTTTACCAAGTGGGTAATGCAGATTTACGAAATTTTGTATTAAAAAAATCGTACCCTTTTTGCCAACACAATTTGTAGTAGATTGCTCTCGATAAACTTGGTTGTCTACATATACATTTTATTGTAAACTTGAAGATTTGTTTAGGTTGAGAATTTTATTGTAACTTTGCATTTTTTTGGATTATAAATAAAATGACGCTTCTCTTTTACATTTGAATTACAGTTTTATCCGATAAAAACAACCACCTTACAGAGGCCCTCCACCACCCCCGCCGAATTCTTATAATACGATGTTTAAACGTATCGAATTTTTTATTTAAGAGAAGAAAAAGGTATGAAAAAAATTACATCGCGAAAGATCTTCTGCAAAGGA
The DNA here is from genome assembly GCF_000949405.1 of Vollenhovia emeryi. Lineage (NCBI taxonomy): Eukaryota > Metazoa > Arthropoda > Insecta > Hymenoptera > Formicidae > Vollenhovia > Vollenhovia emeryi. Next base: position 520,015 of record NW_011967139.1, read on the forward strand.
TCTTCGCGCGACAATAAACTTTTATAAAATTTCAACTTTTTCTTCTTTTCTGATTATTAATTCAAAGTCACAGTGAAATAAAATGACTCGATAATAAATTGGAAAACAAATTAATTGTACATACACACAAAATAAAAAATAATGCGCGAAAATTAAGTTGACGCGAGAATAAATGCATAAATAATTCTACTCACCAGAGAGTTGCTCCGCTGTCGCCCGATGCCTGCCAGGCCGCCACCTCCTCTCAGACTCCTCTATTTCACACTGGTACAACAGTACACTCGCGCAAGAGGAGCTACTTACGATCGCGCGCGCTAATTACCGAAGTAACGCACGACACGGCACTCCCGGTGTTAATCGACGTGGACTCTACTGCAACGAGAACGAGAGAGCGAGAGGCGCAATTGCGCGCGAGAAAATACGAGCCGCGTCTGACGAGGTGGCGTCGTGCGAATTGACGCCCAATGAGAAATAATTCGTCGATCGTCATCGATGGACGAGTCATTTCTCACTGATTGTGAGCGGCAACGTTCTGGCGGCAGGGACTCGCGGACGTACGCGCAGCCAACTTCACGCGCGTCGCGAAAAGGGGAACCGAATGCGTGTGCGTTCGACGGGGCGATTTCGCGCGAACGTTCCTCTCGCCGCGCATCGCGCGTGGGAAACTCGGGTATTGCTGCACGCGCGAGGAGATGAGAATTAAAACCGAAGAGCCCGGTGTACTCGGGGCGCGCGAAGACACGACGACACCGTAGCGACGCCGACCGCGCGAGACACTTCGGCCGGGATTCCGCAGATTTACGCGTCCCGATGGATTACCGACGCGTCAAGTCGAATCTACGTCGCGCGACTGTTACGCCGGACAATGGAGCGAACTTACCGCGATTGTGCGTACCGCGAAACGCGACGACCAACTCACGGGACCGATCCGCTGCGTGTCCACGGGCTCCTCGAACGGATCAACATGGCGCCGGTTCCCGGCGGCCACTGCGCGGCGCTACAACGGCGGTGCTACGCGAGTCAAGTCAACGACGAGATGTATCTGGAAAAAACGCGCTCACTCGGAAAATATGCACGTTGACGACGCAATCGACACCTTCGCGGGTCTCCTCACGATTTACTCAACTTCACTTACTTATTTGTATTGGAACTTTCGCCTCGCGCTACTCGTCCAGGTGTTTGTGTGAGAGAGGATTGAAGAGGGCAAAAGAATTGCACTAGATTTGATATCACTTTTTCTATATTTTACACAGTGAATATTCGAACTTGTGCGTTGCGCACCGGCTTGACGAACACAGTAAGAAGAAGGCGGATGTACGTTCTCGCCCTCTCGACGTTTTCGCTAATACTAATAATCCCGAATAGAACCAAGGATACCCGAACGCCTCTATCCGAACTGTAGCGACGCTCGCAAAAGTACGGTGTCATTGCTTTGATACAACTTTCTTATGACCTATTCGTGATGACGCGACAAACCGACTGCCTCAATAATTTGTTTAAAGGGAGGCGAGCACGATTCGACGGTTTCCACTTTCCGTATCTCGAACGAGGTACGTTCTCCGAGAAGGACGAACACGACGTCCCACGGTACTCGCGGAATCGAAGAGCTCGATCGCGGCTGTAGCATCGTTTAACTGCGCGAGGGACGATCGCGCACTTCGTCCCGTGACACTCGTAACCGGCGGTTCGAACGACAGCGCGACTCGCGTCCCTTCTCGTCTCGACGCGCAGCGGCCGCGGCGGCGCGAACTACGCGAGTCGACGGCGCGTTGGAGAATCACTTCGATTTCGCTCGCGCGATGCGTCCCGAATAAGTGCGCAAATACGCGCGAGAAATACGAACGTGTTGATGCGCAATCGATATCCTCGCGGCTCTCCTGTACTCAAATGACCGTGATAGATTCGTCTCTAATGTAAATAACTCTTGTACGAGACGATCGCGTTGCGTAGACGATCGAGATTCTCGTAGGAGATGATCGCGACGCGAAGACACACGGAACGTCCGTCTCGCTCGACTGATCCGCGCGGACTGATTCGGCTCAATAGATTGTTTTTCGACCGAGGTCGGTCGGGCGCTACGTCATTTCTCGGAATCTCGGCTCGGCGACCGAATTGTTTACTACGTTACGTTTTTTTCGTTTTTTTGGAATCCGCGCTCGGTGTTCGGCCGAGGTGTTTACGGCGCCGTACGCAAGATCATTCACGCGACGACGGTCGAACGAGTCGGTTGTGTCCGCGCCGCTCCGTATGTCGTATTATTATTTCTCGATACGCGTTCGCGACAAGTACGGGAAGAAACCGCGATCGCTCTCTGCGAATAATCGGCGAACGATATCATCGCGTGATCGCAGAACTTTGCCATCTATCCTCTTAGCCAACAAGACAGATATCATAAGCTGGGTATACATTTACGAAACGAACGCAGAACGAACAACGAAAGCGAACGTTCGTTGTTATTATTCGGCAGATGTATACGCCGAAGCAAATGCGAGCAGAATGTTCGATTCGCGTTCGGCTCGATTCCCTCATGAGGCGGTACATCAAAGATAAAGGGAACGAACGCCTTCAGAACACGAACGCGATCTCCAAACGTTCGCATTCGGTGTTCGTTCGTAGATGTATACCCAGCTTAACGCGATTCACACGTGAAATCTACAACAACCAAGAATCAAAGCGCTAGCTAACTTGAAATTACTTTTTCATTGCGATTATTACGGACAATAATTGAAGACATTGCTGCAAGAAAGAGGCAAGTCCACATTTTGGCGAAAATGATGTTTTAACATCATTATATGCAACGTTCCAAGCCCGAACGATTGGTGTAAGAACGACGTACGTAAGTGCATTGTTAGTTAAATAAACTGAGATTTTTGGACTTGCCCCCCTAAGCAGATTGGTGCAAGAACGAGGTAAGTCCGCACTTGCCTCTGTGCCACAAAAACATAAAATGTGGACTTGCCTCTTTCTTGCAGCAATGTCTTCAATTATGTCCCGATATTTACAGAATAATGATCATCGTAGAGATAAAAGTACAGAATTGTCCCTTATATTTACTGCTAGATGTAATCTGTGAACGCGTGTTTTATACGAGTCCTAAAATGATGTTAACGAAAAATAAGTGATAACTAATTACAATGTACTAGATTTGTACTGCATATACGTTTTCCATTTACTCTCTTGTATCCATTACTTTTCTGAAGCGCTTGTTTTAACGTATCGAGCGAGCGATCATTCAGTGAGATCCGCATTGGTAAATACATGTGTATTAAAATGTAATGCAGATAATGCAGATACTAACCATAAGTTGCGTTATGTCTTTTGTAATATTATCGGCCAATCGATTTTGTCAGAAAGTTTAACAGTTTATATTGACCGCATCTAGCAAAAGAAATCAGCTGTTGATTTTTT
>NW_011967139.1:524030-527553 GCF_000949405.1 Vollenhovia emeryi
TTTCGTTCATATTTTTCCAACGTATTTAATAAGTGCACAAACTTATTAAAAGTATGCTGGAAAAAATGACGATCGACTGATTGATAAAGCGTAAGCTACTTGTGCCGTACAACAGAAAATCTTCCAATACATAGTTGCAAAGCTGTTAGAAATGCAGCATGAAGGGATCTTGTTCATTTTAGCTCAACTTGCTGCACTAGTTGAGGGTTTCTTTTTCTTTTTCCAACGTAGAGGAAGAAAGATATATTCTGAACTAGTGCAGCCAGTTCAGTAACAGACTCTACTAAGGATTAGTAAACCAATTGCTTACATCACATGTGCGAATGTATGTAATGAAAAGGACAGTTCAGGTGTCCTACATTTAAAAATCGTTTAAAGATGAATTAACATAAATAATGTCCCAGCGAGAAATGACTTGATTGACGTCGAAACGATATCGAATCGACGTCAATATGATGGTTTCGACGTTTAAATTAATTACCGCTCGCACCATTTGTAATCCGATAATCAGTGTATGCGATTTTTATTGTGTCCGATTGTCACCGAGTCCGATTACCGACAAATAGTGGTATTAATAAATCACCGATAAACGATAATTAAAACACTCGATGCAATATTTCGTGTATTAATCCGCGCTTTCAACCTCGAAACAGCCAACAAATTATACTCGAAGCGACGAGAGACTCGCTGCGATGATGCGAGGTGTATCCGAATACAAGCACCGATTAAAGAAGCAATTATTGCTCTCATGTTTCGTTAGTGAAGAGTAAGATCGGTGAACACAAGATCTAAAACTAGCAGTGCACGAGTGATAAAATATGTACGTTCGTGTCACACAGCAGTCATGCATATTTTTTTCTCAAAATATCAGTCATATGTAAGTATCAAAATCACAGTGGAGTATTCATTATACCAAGATTTAATTTCCTTTTTCTAACATTTAGGTTCCTCTTTGTCGTTTTCTAGAACAGAAAGTTCTAATCGCAGATTAGAGGTAAACAAAAATTTCAAGGATTAAAGTGTTCATAAAACTTTAAACGCGTTTTTCTCGAAACTACTTTTTTCAAACTGGGAGGACGGATTTCTCGAAGACTATTGCATGGATCGATTTGAAATTTTTACAGTAGCTTCACAAAAATATTCTCTTTGGAAGTACGTAGCCGTTTTTGATTGAATGTAAACTTTTTTTTAGAAACAATTTAATGCTCATTTTTAGGGCAAAAAATTGATTTATTTCTTACAAAGTGCACCATTTCCACAAAAATTGATTTACAAAAAAACCCCTACGTACTTCCAAAGCCAATTGTATATAGATTATAAATTTTTTTGGTTTTTTGTTCCAGGACTCATACATGCCGAGAAATCCGTCCTCCCGTGGCGGTGTTCAAAAAAGCTGTTTTTCGACTACGGGCTCTGTCGCCGTCATTTTGTATGAAAATGACAATTAAAAAATTTTTTTCGTACTTCAATATGTGTTAAATAAACCCTCTGACAAGAAATTCTATTCCGTTTGTCATACTCCCAAAATAAATTGTCAAATTTAGGTCTTTTTTTCAGCCTCTAGAGTGGTTTTACCCCTTAAGAGATATTTCTTAAGCATTTCAGAAATATTTCCGAAGCATTTCGCAGGCACAAGCAATGGCACCTGGACACAGGCAATATGGCGGCTACAGAAGGAGCCGCGCGGAATTCAAACGGGATTATTGGCCTGACCTTACGCTTACGTAGTAAATGAATTTCGTCATTGGCTGATCGGCTGAGATACCGTAGAACTTATACTCATGGAAGGGGAATAGGACCGGCACAAGTGTCCGAGAAGCGAGACAGAAGAAACCGAAGAAACTATCATTCTGTCTCGTTCTTCATCTTCTCCTCGTACTGCGGCAACCAATAAAAGCGGACGATTTGCAGTAACCAATCACAGCGCGTGAATCGTTTTGATCCATCGTTAAAAGCAAGCGCAAACAACGTGCGTGCCCACTTTCGTCGCTCGATCTTGAAGTGTGTTGAGGTACTGTGATACGTTGCCGTTTCGAACCGTGAAAAGAACTGATGGAGGACGTGCCGAGAAAGAAAGCTCGTTACTCTCAGGAACCTGGAGCATCCAAAAGCCATGATACAACGCGAAGCAACTGGGCTATAATATACGTGTTACATCACTATATACTGAGAGAAATCTTTCAATACTTGAGTGATGAAGATCTAACGAGTGCCGGATTGACTTGCAGGTACAAAGATGTCTGTACAAAAAGTAGAAAAGAGATTAGAGAAAGTTAAATTTGATAACTCCATATTAGTGTGAAGTCTGTATAATGGCAAAGATGGCAAAACTGCCATTTAAAGAAAATAGAATTAGAGCACAGAGACCACTACAGACAATACATACGGACATTATGGGTCTAATAAAACCTGTATCTTATCCAGGAAGAAAGAGGTTTATAATCACCTTTATAGATAACCATTCTAGATTAGCAGAAGCCTACTCTTTGAAGACAAAAGATGAATCAGGAGAGGCCCTAGAGAAATATTTAATATCTGCTAGAAATTTGTTAGGAAAAGAAGAAAAGTTGTGCTACGTGAAGTCAGATCAAGGCAAGGAATTCACGGGAGGCGCATTTAGAGAGATGTTAAAAAGAGAAAAGATAGAAGATATCTATGCACCACCATACACTCCGGAACACAATGGAGTTGCAGAAAGGTTCAACAGAACGTTGCAAGAAAAAGTCAGAACATATATGTTCGACTCGGGATTACCAAAGAGTATGTGAGAGCTGGCAGTTGACGCTGCTGTGCATGCGTACAACAGATCTCCACACAAAACTATAGAGTATGAGATCCCGTTGAAGAAGTTCTCATCAGAAACGAATTGTCATTATGAGCAAATAAAGAGATTCGGATGCATTGGGTATGCAAGAGTACCGAAGCCTACGTCAAAATTTGATAAGAGAGCTATTAGAGGTGTGTTGGTGGGATATACTAACACTGGCTATATACTCTGGCATCCAAGCACAAGAAAGTTTATAGAGTCCCGACACATCCGATTCAATGAAAAGGTGACATATAAAGATGTATATAAAAATAGTCAACAAGAAGAAAAAGACTCAAATCAAAATTGGATGACAGAATTCGTAGAAGGTGAGGAAAAGGGAAAACAAGAACTAGAGATTCCTGAGAAAAGGAAAAGAGGAAAACCGAGAAAACAATCGAAGCAATTAGATGTACAGAAGCAGGAGGTCAAACGAAAGGAAAGTGAAACTCCAATGACTAGAAGTAGAACCAAAAGAAAACTAGAAGACAATGAAAACACTAATGTTCGAAGAACAATAGAGAAAGGTATGATTTACATTTACTCCAAGCAACATGACACATCCAAGCTTATTATTCGGCCCAACTGTCCAACTGTTGTACAAAAAAATGCTTTATAGATAACCCCATGTGCCAATTTCTAATTTGCACACTTTACTTTAATTTAATTTTTTCTAATTACAAATTTGCACATTGCTTACATTGTTATGGCTTCCTC
>NW_011967139.1:528625-540268 GCF_000949405.1 Vollenhovia emeryi
TTGGCGACACAGATTCCAGAGTTCGCCGGAGGAGAGGACGACAACGTCCAGGTATGGATACGACGAGTGGACCGAGTGGCGCAAGTCCATGGAGCGACGGACGGCGTAACGCTGCTGGCGGCCTCCAGCCGGCTAGCTGGAGCAGCCGCGCGGTGGTACGGAATACAGGACGGAGCAGCCCTCGAGTCCTGGACACAACTCAAAGTGCAGTTAAGTAGAATCTTCCAAAGAAGAATCCCGTTCTACCAGACAATGAAGAAAATCGAAGCAAGGAAATGGAGGACAGGGAAAGAAACTTTCGACTGCTGGAGGACAACAACGACGACGACAACCCGACGGTGACGTTCGTGCAGGCGTACAACGCCGCGGCCAAGGCGGCGCGTCCGCGAGGCGTGTCCTTCCTAGGGATGGCCGCCTTCTATCGCCTCTTCGAGGCAAAGGGCGGTGAGAGGAAATCGCTGCGCACGCTCGGCGCCGGGGCGAGACAGTACGCCCTCGACCTCGTCCGCTTTACTCGGGAGTGCGTTGCGCGCTACCTGGCGCTGCGCGTGGAGGAGGTGTGCACCTTCGACTCCCTCGCGGTCGAGGGATCTCTTCTCGAGGAAGCGGAACGGACCGGGACCTTCGATCCCAACAGCGACTGTCTCGTGACGAAACACCTCATGCGCTCGGGCTTAGTGTGGATCATGCGCGACTGGAGCAGGCACGCGTTCAACGCCATCGGTCCCGACTTGGAGTCGTGCAGCAGCAGTTTGTTTTCTTTGCATATATCCAGCGAAGGACACAAAATAGATGCTGTATGGGGTGGCACAATAGAAAAAATAATTTATAAACATGATACAAAAATATTATCAGAACATTCTATCGGAGTTATTATTACCGGTTTTATGAAGACATATTCTGCGGTTTTCAACTGCAAGTATGATAACGAAGAGGAGTTGCTTGCAAGAGCAAAGTTATTTGGTGAAAAAGTGAAATTAAAAAAATATTCGATTGGACTTGTGTTTACTTCACGCAGATCGCATGAAATTTTTAGAAATATACTAGAAACGATAAAACAATCCTTCCCCCAGATATCGTTTTTGCAATTCTGATAGGATTTCTTTGTAAGCGAGTCACTGTACCCACTGCACTCAGAGACCCCCTTTTAGAAATGGCAGTAGAAATTATGTTTGATCGAGCTGCAAATATATCATGTACTTTTTTACCAGACCTCCCAAATATAAAAATAAAATGTATTGCATCAACAGAACACAGAAAGATAGAAGATTCAAACGAATATCACGATCTAATCAAAACAATTGATAGTGATAGAAATGAAACTTCTACTTGTTTTATGCTATTTTGTGATCGCGAGGGTCTTCCCGCGGCAAAACGCTGGACTGCAATTTTACAAGAAAGTATGATTTACATTTACTCCGAGCAACACGACACATCCAAGCTTATTATTCGGCCCAACTGTCCAACTGTTTGTACACAAAAATGCTAATATTTGATAATACATGTTAATTTTTCTTTGCATATATCCAGCAAAGGACACAAAATTGATTCTGTGTGGGGTGGTGTAGTAGAAAAACAAGTGTCCGAGAAGCGAGACAGAAGAAACCGAAGAAACTATCATTCTGTCTCGTTCTTCAACTTCTCCTCGTACTGCGGCAACCAATAAAAGCGGACAATTTACAGTAACCAATCACAGCGCGTGAATCGTTTTGATCCATCGTTAAAAGCAAGCGCAAACAACGTGCGTGCCCACTTTCGTCGCTCGATCTTGAAGTGTGTTGAGGTACTGTGATACGTTGCCGTTTCGAACCGTGAAAAGAACTGATGGAGGACGTGCCGAGAAAGAAAGCTCGTTACTCTCAGGACGAGGAACCTGGAGCATCCAAAAGCGATGCTACAACGCGAAGCAACTGGGCTATAATATACGTGTTACATCACTATATACTGAGAGAAATCTTTCAATACTTAAGTAATGAAGATCTAACGAGTGCCGGATTGACTTGCAGGTACAAAGATGTCTGTACAAAAAGTAGAAAAGAGATTAGAGAAAGTTAAATTTGATAACTCCATATTAGAGTGTGAAGTCTGTATAATGGCAAAGATGGCAAAACTGCCATTTAAAGAAAATAGAATTAGAGCACAGAAACCACTACAGACAATACATACGGACATTATGGGTCTAATAAAACCTGTATCTTATCCAGGAAGAAAGAGGTTTATAATCACCTTTATAGATGACCATTCTAGATTAGCAGAAGCCTACTCTTTGAAGACAAAAGATGAATCAGGAGAGGCCCTAGAGAAATATTTAATATCTGCTAGAAATTTGTTAGGAAAAGAAGAAAAGTTGTGCTACGTGAAGTCAGATCAAGGCAAGGAATTCACGGGAGGCGCATTTAGAGAGGTGTTAAAAAGAGAAAAGATAGAAGATATCTATGCACCACCATACACTCCGGAACACAATGGAGTTGCAGAAAGGTTCAACAGAACGTTGCAAGAAAAAGTCAGAACATATATGTTCGACTCGGGATTACCAAAGAGTATGTGAGAGCTGGCAGTTGACGCTGCTGTGCATGCGTACAACAGATCTCCACACAAAACTATAGAGTATGAGATCCCGTTGAAGAAGTTCTCATCAGAAACGAATTGTCATTTTGAGCAAATAAAGAGATTCGGATGCATTGGGTATGCAAGAGTACCGAAGCCTACACTGTAAATCGTGTATCGCGTAGTACCGCCAAATTCGAGGTACACGTTAAAATAAAATGTATACATAATTATGAGCCCACCAAAATAGGAGGGACGATATTTTTCACGGTACATTAGCACGAGGTACATGATATACGAGGTAATAATGAATATATGACGATCAGTTGGAGGATACCGTCTCCAGGTTACTGCTCGAGGTATCTATATGACAGAATTCGTAGAAGATGAGGAAAAGGGAAAACAAGAACTAGAGATTCCTGAGAAAAGGAAAAGAGGAAAACCGAGAAAACAATCGAAGCAATTAGATGTACAGAAGCAGGAGGTCAAACGAAAGGAAAGTGAAACTCCAATGACTAGAAGTAGAACCAAAAGAAAGCTAGAAGACAATGAAAACACTAATGTTCGGAGAACAATAGAGGATACTAGTTTTGCTGATTACACCATTGTGAAAGATATCCAGCAGAACGCAGAGAATAGAGATGAATTGAGTCGATGTCTTCTGGCATCACTACATAAAGAGCCCTCGACATACGAAGAAGCTATGAAGAGCGGCGAAAGAGGGGAAGGTACACATTGACGGGCACATTAGTATTCTACTTAATTAGAAAGAGTTCTAATGAGCTTTGATTGTGATTCTCAAGAGTACTTGTCTAAGGATTATCCTTCTTGTAGGTGTCGACCTCATCACCATTGCAGGAGAAATAGGTCCACTCAGACAGAAGGTGCCTTAGAAGAGTGTCAAACTCTAAGAAGGCTTGACTTGATCGAGATCCCTAAGCCAAACTTCTGTTCAGAAAGGATTGTTAGAGATCAGAGCACCCAAGTGAACCTAACATCTTATCTTGAGCCCATTAGTAAGGTATATAAAGAGATAAGTTTGAGTTCACCTGGATCCTCTATTCTGGAAGGAGGCTCAAATAGTGACACAGAATTTGACAGGGTGATAGCTCAGCACGTGTCTCCTCTAAAGAGAATTAAACAAAGAAGATCTTACAAAATACCACAATGGCAGTTGCAAGACCCCTCAAGGACAGAATTAAAGAAATAACCACTGATCTAGATTATGCTAGTCAGTTGTCTTGCATGATCACTGAGCTCAACCTTAGTGATGAAGATGCTAAATTGTATTTTGAAACATTAAACATTGAAGCTCTTGATGCTACAATAGAACAATTAAGAATCTTCAATGAGGTGGCTAAGTACGAAGGGTTCAACCCCAAGGACATGTTTAACATCTTAATGGACAAATTTAAATCAAATGCTGCTGCTATAGCAGCAAATCCAGCTAACAAGATTGAGTTTGAGATATCAGCTATTGTTAATGGAGAGCCAAAAGATATGAAATTTTCCAATAATATGTCATTCAATAGCGACATGCAATACATCTGCCTTATGTTCATCACTCGAGGTGCAGCTTATGACAAGATAGTCAAGAAGAGTGCCGAAGTGATGAAACAGTGCATTAATATTATGAAGGTAAAGTATGGGATTAACACTGTAAAGAGGCGTGGTGGCCAGGCATTGGAATCAAGAGTCGTCACCATCCCAAGAATTGCAGCTACTTTCCCAAACATCACTGTTGACCTATTTCATAGAGGGTTTGGTAGAACTGTCTTCAACATGGATACTGCATTTCCTAATGTAGAGATTCCTAGAGCTTTCTTTTCTCCTATGATGACTGCCATTCTACCACACCTAGAGGATGCACCAGTGGCTGCTATGATGGTCTTGGCCATCATGACTGATGATGTGATAAATGGTCAAGGTGACAAGACTAGACTAGAACAAATGTTGACTTTCACTAAAGCTTCTTTTGGTTCTAATGCCCAGACTGAGAGAGTGAAGACAAAGTTGAGTCTTAGATGGAAGATCACTAACAATAAGAGAGTGAGAGTTAATGGAGGAGACAAGTTTGAATATACAGATGAGATTAAAAGTCTGAAGGAGATCTCATTGGCAAGAATAGCTGCTCTCAGACCCAATGATCCAAATTTAAATTCTGTGTTGAGAGAGTTGGAAAATTTGTAATATAATTCCATGTTTTACTTTATGTTAGTTTATATTAGCAAGTAAGTGAGTTCTTGATAGCATGTAAGATTCCTATTTTATAATTTGACATTTCACTTATGTATAATTCTAATATTCTTGTATAATTTTAAGATAAGTTTATTTTTTGTAAGTTTAAATAAAGATTAACCCTAAATAAAAACTGGAGAAACGCTGTGATAGAGGAACTTGAGTCGATGTCGATTTTCGTTTCTGGTCATAAGCTGCTGAAGATGAGAAACTGATAAGGAGAAGTCCTAGTATTCATTTTGAGTCGCCGGTCATTGATAATGACATAAATGAGCACAGTAAACTTTTACGTTATTTAAATGAGATCCCAACAAACACAGATATATTGAGACGGTTATCGGAGTTTAACATAAAAATTAATTTAGAAAAATGCACTTTCCTACAGGATGAAATTACATATTGCGGGTATATAATAAGCAAAAAGGGGATCTTAAAGGAACCTAAGAAAATAGAAGCCGTTCAGAAAATGCCTAGACCTACAAATACCACGGAATTACGCGCCCTTTTGGGCCTAATAAATTATTATGGGCGTTTTATTAAAAATTTAAGTACAATAAAGCATCCCCTAAACAATTTATTAAAGAAAAACGTAACGTTTAAGTGGTCTAAAGAGTGTGAGATCGCATTTAACAAGGTCAAGTTAGAATTCGGAAGCGAAAAGATTCTAGTTCCCTTTAATCCAAAATTACCTCTAATACTCGCGGTAGACGCTAGTCCGTACGGAATCGGAGCAGTCCTCTCTCATAGGTACCCCGATGGTACTGAACGCGTAATACAATACGCGTCGAGTTCACTATCGGAAACACAAAAGAAATATGCCCAAATCGACAAAGAGGCATTAGCGATTATTTTCGGAGTTAAAAAATTCCATCAATATTTGTATGGAAACCGATTTACCCTACTAACAGATAATAAACCGTTAGCTCAAATTTTGAATCCACAAAAAGGCCTTCCAGCGTACAGTGCTATGCGTATGCAGCATTATGCTGTTTTCTTACAAGCCTTTAACTTTGATATAAAGTATCGTAAAGCAATAGAGCATGGAAATGCGGATGGCCTGTCACGATTACCCATACAAGGAAAGAGTAAGGGAAATTTCGATGCAATTGATATTTTTTAAGTCGAAAATATAGAAGCATTACCGGTAACTGCAAAAAGAATTAGGGAAGAAACGAGCAAAGATAGAACTTTAGCAAAAATTCGAAAAGCCTTAGTAGAAGGCAAAAGCCTTGTGCCGTTAGGATATAATGATAGCGAATTTGCTTTACAAGATAACATAATTTTAAAAAAAGATAGGGTAGTGATCCCGGAAAAGTTACGCGAAAAAGTATTAAAAGAATTACACTCCGGACATTTTGGTACCGTTAGAATGAAACAATTGAGTTGAAATTTCTGCTGGTGGCCGAAAATAGACAAAGATATTGAAAATGTAACAAAAAACTGTGAAACATGTATGCGTTTTAGCAATAATCCCGATCGTAAAATTAAACACCATTGGGAAACAGCATCCGGACCATTCGAACGGGTACACGTAGATTTTGCAGGTCCCTTCATGGGGCACATGTTTTTTGTATTAGTAGATGCCTATACCAAATGGCCGGAAGCACACATAGTAAATAACATGTCGGTACAAAGTACCATAGAAAAATGTAGAGAAATATTTACCACGTTTGGTTTACCGCAAACCTTAGTTTCCGATAACGGTAGAACATTCGTATCTACAGAATTTAAAAAGTTTTTAGAGAATAACGGTATCTATCATAAATGTACGGCTCCGTACCTTTTGGGGAAAAAAGGTTTACGCGCGGTGTCATCGGCGCGGTCCAAACTGTACATGCGCAGATTTACCCGCCCAGATCAAATAAGGTGCCGACAGAGAGTGCCCATACCAGAGAGAAGCCTGAAGCCTATCACACAATGCCAGGCAACAGGCAATAGGAATAGAGAATAGAATTTTTGACGCGTTGGATTCGTCGGAAATTTTCTTCCAACCAATCCAACGCGTCAGAAATTCTATTCCCTGTTCCTATTGCCTGTGCTTTCCTATTGTGTGATAGGCTTGAGAGATGTCACGGCCCCGTTTTTCGTGATTGGCGAATGCGATACGCCCTCTGTGGACATTGAAAACGTGGACATTGAACTACGTAGCCGATGTCCACATTTTGCCAAGTGGGTAACGCAGATTTGCGAAATTTTGGTTGCGTTTCGTGCTATAGTCAGCTCCTGTGCGATGCTCTTGTACTTAAGATTATTTTAAGTACAAGATCCCCGGGCAGAAATTTGGTCAGGCATACCTGATGCACGATCAGGGCCTTACCATGTGAAGGTAAGGTGTGCCTGAAAGGGTTTTCCTGAAATCACCCTTATCTGGACCTGAATAGGTACTAATAGGGCGCCCCTGATAAAAATTGCCTGATGTTATCCTAATCAGGACCTGAACAAACAGTAATAGGGTGTGCCTGATAAGGATTAAATAATAATATCCTTATCTGGACCTGAATAGGCACTAATAGGGCGCCCCTGATAAAAATTGCCTGATGTTATCCTAATCAGGACCTATTCCCCTAACCTCCGCCGTCACCCGCGAAGGCCCGCAAAGGCGCCGAGCCTCGCGAGTGGGGGTAGCAACTGACAATGGCCTAGTTTACACCGTGCGTTTAGGCCGCAACCTATACCTTATATTCAACCCAAACACGATAGGTCGTGACGATGTAAACAGTTGCGACCTCGCTTGGATCAGGTCTCTTTTTCGCGTGCCCTGACCTAAATTAGGTCACACGACGTAACGCGTGTAAACGCAGGTGATCTAAAGATCGCCTAAAGTGCAGAGTAAACAAAGTACAAACGATATGTATGAAGTTATGTATGAAGATGGCATTCACATGAGGACTAAATTTTTACCTATATTCGACCCAAAAGTATCATAGGTCTACATGGTGTAAACGTTTTGTTTAGAAGCCTATTTTAGGTCAGGGCATAGGTCAGGTCGCGATCAGGTCGCACGGTGTAAACTAGGCCAATGAGAGTCGGCCGTGTCCCCGCGGATTGCGAGCTCTGAATTAAAATGTAATCGTATATATGTTTAATTTTAACAAATAAATTATTTTGTAGAATTGCCTGTGGAAGAATTAATACTAAAATGCTATCGGAATTTATCGGCACAAGTAGCAAGACTCGCAGGATATATCACAGAAATTAAAATAAAACAGGACGAGATCGTTTCTTCGCACCCTATTGAAATACATAGATCTTCAAATTTTTAAAAATTATATGACTTCTTAAAGAAGGAAAAAATCGAATCGATTCCTTTCAAAACATTGGAGTCTTTTAAGGTTTTTGATGCTGAATTAAAAAAAGATGAAGATCTTCGTGAAGATCTTGTAAGTAAATATAACAACATCAGAATGTGTATATGTATATGTATATATACATATATATCCTCACTCACGCGCATACACACATTCTAATTCGCATTCTTTCATTTATTTGTTCAGTCTGCTATTCGTTTCTTTCCTTCTTCATTTTTCTCTTTCTACCCTTTCTCGGCATGCAGCTACAAAACAATGTTACTTGCGTTACTTGACAATGTCGTTCTTGCGCGCACACTCACATTCATTCTGTCGCTCGCACACGGATCTTATCAATCATCGTCAATTCATTTCGCGTTCCGTTAGGCACTGCAACGCTTTTCCCTCCAGCAATCGGATCGGAATTTTTTGAAGACTCACCAAGAGAGCCAATATAGTTTCCAGACGTGGTCGTCAAGAACGTAGACAGCACGGACACAAAAACTTCATGTCTCTCGGTCCTGGTGCTTTACCTTTGTACGAGGCCAGGGCACACAATTTGCTGTGAAAGAAAAATTCATATACATATATGTATAACGAGACAATACCTATATATTTTTGGTTATTTAAATTACTGTACTTACTGTGAAACCAATCCTTGCAAAACTCCCAATCTCCTGGTGTACTTGTTCGTGTGAATTGTGTGGCTGCGTGTGTCTGTCCGCAGTGCTTGAGCTCAGGTCCATAGGTTTGCTAGGCCCAAATGACCATCGGTAGCTGGCGAGCCATAGGGTGCTTTCCAACAATGAAACACTGTGTCTTCTTCTTCTTCTAATTATGGCACCCGGCACCTGATAAACGGTAACCGATACGGTGCATCAAAATACACGTTATCAATAAATTCTAATACATATTTAAAAAGCTCCATATGTAAAAGTATCGAGCTTTTTAAATAAAATCCGAGACCCATAAATAAATGTGACACCCACTGGTCGAAGCTCAATCAAGAACGTTGCGACACCCACTGCCGAATTATCTCGATCTAACATCGACTACTGCGGACTCTGTCCTTTTTCGAGGGCAGTCCCAGCACCCAGTAGTCGAAGCTTGATCGAGAATGTTTCAGTACCTACTGTCAAATTATCTCGATTTGCATCGTCATTCGACGCGCAAACGCTTATACACGCAAGTTCAGTGCAACAAAATGCACGTTATCAATAAATTCTAATACGTATTTAAAAAGCTCCATATGTAAAAGTATTGAGCTTTTTAAATAAAATCCGAGACCCATAAATAAATGTGACACCCACTGGTCGAAGCTGAATCAAGAACGTTGCAACACCCACTACCGAATTATCTCGATCTAACATCGACTACTGCGGACTCTGTCCTCTTTCGAGGGCAGTCCCAGCACCCAGTAGTCGAAGCTTGATCTAGAACGTTCCAGTACCTACTGTCATATAATCTCGACCTAACATCGACTACTACGGACTCTGTCCTCTTTCAAGGGCAAATGTAAATGGTAAAATTCTTAAAAATGTATCCGATCTTGATCCAACTAATTTAGTGACAAACCCAGAGTGTAACATGAACAAGCAGGTGAGTACTAATAATATTAGCAAGTCATTTTCATATTGATACAATACATTCGAAAAGAAATAACACAGCAACAAAAATTAAATGATAAAATAACAAAAATTAATAATTTTACAATATTATATATATATATCAATAGGCATGATATGGTGTCTTACGCCAAGTTCACACACAGTAAAGTATTTTTATATTATATGTATTATATATTTATATAGATTTCAATGACCCAGAAGATTAATGAAACCAGATGCATTGCCACAAGTAAGCCATCGTTCAGCAGTGTTCCTCAACCCTTAATGGGACTTCCATTTTCCATTAATGTTTACTCATTGTCAGATGTGAGTAACAACACTGAAGACATGAAAACACTTGATACTGACAATGAGACTTTTGATGGTAATAACGGAATGGATGATGACAACGAAAAAGAAATCTTAAACGGTATGCTTCTTCTAATAGCATATACAGGGTGGGCCATTTCAATCCATCCAATCGAATATCTCGAAAACCAAGTCCGGGAGAGAAAAATTTTTCAGACAAAGTTGTTTGGTTTCGAGAGGGCCATAAGATGGTACCATTGGTTTGACCTTGAAAAATTATTTGAAGGTCACATAAAGGTCACACCAATCTTGTTAAACGGCATTCCCTATTTTTTATTACATATTCTTGCAGCTGACCTCGAGGGCTTTCCAAAACGCTATAATTAAGTATTTTTTTATTAAGAACTTTTTGAGTTACTAAGGTTTGAAAGTTCCAATATTTTGACATAAATTACAAAATATCTTGTAAAATATTCATTTTTTATCATCTTACCTTAATACTTCTTTTAACAGAATTATGAGACAAATGAACCGGTGTACAGAAAACACAATTGTTTTAAAAAATGTTTTTATTACTTGTTACAAAATTGTGTTTTCTTTACACCGGTTGATTTGTATCATTATTCTGTTCAAAAAAGTATTAAGGTAAGATGAAAAAAAAAATCATTTTACAAGATATTTTGTAATTTATGTCAAAATATTGGAACTTTCAAACCTTAATAACTCAAAAAGTTCTAATAAAAAAATACTTTATTATAGCGTTTTGGACCTCTCGAGGTCAGCTACAAGAATATGTAAAAAAATACGGGATGCCGTTTCAAAAAATTGGTGTGACCTTTATGTGACCTTCAAATAATTCTTCAAAGTCAAACCAATGGTATCATCTTATGGCCCCCTCGAAACCAAACAACTTTTGTCTGAAACATTTTTCTCTCTCAGGCTTGGTTTTCGAGATATTCGACTGGATGGATTAAAATGTGTATTATAAAGTAATAAACTTTTTAACAAATAGATCAAATAATGTTTGAATATATTTATTATTTGATATAGATGCAGAGGTGAATACTCAACCAATCGTTGTCGAAGATATAGGTACAATTTTGAGTAACATTTTTGTTCAAAGTAGGTTAATATCAATTCAAGTAAAAACTGCAAATAATTTTTATAAGTTGTGTATCATAGTATTGTAGTATTTTCGAATTATATTGACACTTAAGAAATTTAAATTGCTGATTGCATTAAAATGTGAATCGTTTCTCTTCTTTCAGATTCTTATATGTTTGTCCTACAAAAAGTATTGTTTATATGAGTATTATGATATCAATATACATTACTTATTTGAGATATACACGAGAAGGTCAATAGTTTGCACGTAGACCTTCAGCAATTCAAGACGGAGATGAAACACGAAGCAGCTAAATATGCAAGTAGATTGAAAGAAGTTCTTGCTATCTTGAGAGATAAATTTTCACATGGAGATGGAAACACTGATTTAACTGTGGATGTAATGCCTGACTTTCCCTTGACCTCTGTTGAGGATTATGTGACGTTCAATCAACAACTGACAAATGATGAAGCAATTCGTAAATGTTTTGTAAGTATACTTTGAGTAAGATTCAATAATACATTGATTTATTGATTGTTTTACAAATTCA
>NW_011967139.1:541323-616860 GCF_000949405.1 Vollenhovia emeryi
AAACATCGACTACTGCGGACTCTGTCCTCTTTCGAGGGCAGTCCCAGCACCCAGTAGTCGAAGCTTGATCGAGAACGTTCCAGTACATACTGTCAAATTATCTCGATCTAACATCGACTACTGCGGACTCTGTCCTCTTTCGAGGGCAGTCCCAGCACCCAGTAGTCGAAGAATGTTTTGTTGAAAATAATGATTATTTAAATAACGATGTACATATGTCTGAAGACGTTGACGAACGTAGGACTCTTATTCAAATTATGGAGAATCTGATTTTGATGCATCACAATTGAATGATAATAATACTGACTGTTATGAAGATGTAAATTTAAATATACAGAAAGAACTTTCCTTACGAGAATTTTTACAGATGTGGAGTGTTGAGAATAATATTACTCGAGTAGGTCTTACAAAATTACTCAAAGGTCTGAGAGCGAATGGACATAAAAATTTTCCTTGTGATGCACGAAACATTGTTAGAATCTCCAAAAACAACGTCAACGATTAATAGTTATTCTGGTACTTTTTATTATCGCGGATTGCAGAGAGCACTGAACGATCATTTACGACACACGAGACCTGTGTATGAACCAACTGAAAATCAAATAAAACTCAATTTGAGCATTGACGGATTACCATTGGCAAAAAGTTCAAAAGCACACTTTTGGCCACTTTTAGGTCAAATTATTCACAGTGTTTATAGAGAAAAACCATTTGTCATTGGAGTATTTCATGGATATTGTAAACCGAGCAAACCTGATGAAATCATTCATCAATTTATTGAAGAATATAATGACATTCAAGATAATGGATTTCAGTATGGAGAGAAAAAATACAAAATTTTGATAAATGCTGTAATATGCGATGCTCCTGCAAAAGCATTCATGAAATGCATTAAAGGTCATACAGGATACTATGGATGCGACAAATGTGAAGAGGAAGGTGAATGGAGGGATAATCGAATGTTATTTCTCAATGAATACGCTCCATTACGTACGGATGAAAGTTTCTTATTACGACATAATGAAGATCATCATATGAATGATTCACCTTTTGAAAACATAGCATTGAAAATGGTTACACAGTTTCCCTTGGATTATATGCATCTCGTTTGTCTCGGTGTCATGAAGACTTACAAAATTGTGAATTAAAGGAATAAAGGGTATTAAATTGCGTGCTTCTCAAATAAATCAATTGTCTACAGATTTGAAACTGTTAATACCATACATACTGTTCGCGACTCTCTTTGGGAGAGCTCGCTGGACCGCTGCGGTTGGAAGCAGGGCTGAGAGGACTTAGCGGTGAGAGGCTCGAGGAACGGATGTACGCGTGAGAGGGTAGAAATCACGTGATCGTAACTCGAATCGATTGTGTAAAATACCGTGGTCCGTTTAATAAATGTAAAAGCTTACAGTTTGCGCAGTCTAGGGTTTAATGGGGATGATCAGTCTCTGTGTCACTTGCACGGGTCGATTATATTAATCGATGACCGGCCTCGTGATTGTAGATGCCCGTGAGCCGTGTCCACGCGACGCCGGCGTGCGATGCGTGGTGAGCTTGAGCCGCCGGTGATGCTGTATCCCGAGCTGTCCTGGTTGAATCGCACTGCTGAGTTCACTACGTGTCCACACTGAGTCTATCCGTGATGAAGAAAGTCCACTATATCACTTGAGAATCTTTAGCACTACACGACGCGTGTACAGTGTACGGTAGCCATGAGCGAAAAAGCCCCGGAAACGAGCGTGAAGAAGCGCCGTCGCCTCGCGTTGCGATCGGGCATGCGCGCGCAGCGCTCCTGTGGCGCTGCACGCTCTGAACCCGGCTGATGCTGCCATCACGCCGGTGACGAACAGACCGAGATTCATAATTGAATCCGGAACACATACCTAAAGAATTTTCTAGAAAACCAAGAAGTTTGGATGAATTGGATCGCTGGAAAGCGACAGAGTTTAGACTGTTTCTCCTATATACGAGCTTGGCTACTTTGTGGTCGTATTTGCCAAATGATTACTTGAAACACTTTTATGTCCTACACTGTGCAATTTCCATTCTTTGCAATCCTAGCGATTGTAGATACAATAATGAATATGCACGTGAATTACTAGTACATTTTGTACAAGCATTTAAAGTATTGTATTCTGAAGAGTGCGTAACATTTCATCAGGTCTGCTGACAATATCCAGGAAATACTCGAATGACAAATGGTCTTGATTCATTTGCCTGAAGATGTTAAGAATTTTGGATGTCTCGATATGTTTAGCGCTTTTCCATTCGAAAATTATTTTCAAGAAATGAAGCACATGCTCAGGAAAAGTGCACAACCGTTGCAACAATTGCATAGACGACTAATGGAAAAATCAGAAAATACTACAAATGTTGGACATGAATCTCAAGATTATCCCATTCTTAAAAAAGCCAAGAATGAAGAATTATTGTTTGGATGTACACATTCTTATCAAGAAGCAAAATTTAAAAACTTTACACTGTCCTGCATTAAAGAGGCTGATTCTTACTGTTATACAGGATGTCCCAATTTAATGTCCCACCCCAAATAACTATATTTTTAAGTGCAGAAAAAACTTTTCAGACACAAGTTATTCGGTTCGAAGGGAGACACAAGATGGTACCATTAGTTTGACCGTGACTAGTTGCATGAAGGTCACGTAAAGGTCACCTTCAATTTTTTACATGGAACACCCTATTGTTTATTATACTATCTTATTCTTCTAATTATTATAAATAACTTTTGCCTGAAGCATTTTTCGATTTGCCTAATACTTTGCTAGATATTCAAGAGAAAATTGACAACTTTTTCAATATTTAGCTTATGATATCTCGATAACTGTCTGTCGGAGGAAAAAGTAGTACAGGACTTTTTTTACTTGATTTGGTTTCAGGAATATGCTGTTGTAAAAGTGTTCCAATATTGTAACATACACCAAATTTACATACACAACAATTTTCAATTATTGGAGCACTATTGCAACAGCATATTCCTGAGACCAAATCAAGTAAAAAAGTCCTGTACTACTTCTCCCTCCGGCAAACAGTTATCGAGATATTGTAAGCTAAATATTGAAGAAGTTATAAATTTTCTCTTGAATATCTCGCAAAGTATTAGGCAAATCGAAAAATGCTTCAGGCAAAATTTATGTATATTAATTAGTAGAATAAGATAGTATAATAAACAGTAGGGGGTTTCCATTAAAAAACTTAAAGGTGACCTATACATGACCTTCATGCAACTTATCAAGGTCAAACTAATGGTACCATCTTGTGTCCCCCTTCGAACCGAATTAGGTCTGAAATGTTTTTTTCTGAAGTTAAAAATAAAAAAGTTATTTGGGTGGGACACTAAATTGGGACACCCTGTACAAATAACAAATATGTTCTCAAGATTAAATATATTGGCAAGAAGAATGGAGAAACAGTTACACTTGGAAAAATATTGCAAAATTCTTACAGTGTTCCTTCCTATCCATGTGATTCACGGCATTTAGGAATCCATATCGGAGATAAATGGTCAGAAGATAGAATGTATCCAATAAATGAAATAACTGCCAAAGGGATGCGACTTCCATACGAAAATACATTTTATACAATCCCTATTCTACACACTAATGATTGAAGTGAGTTATTTACTACTGAAAAATACAAGTATTTTCCAAAATTTATCATTATATATATATATATAATACATATATACATATATATACTATACAATATATTATAATGATACCGTATAACATATTTAACAATTTTGAAAAATATTTTTAATTAATAATCAAGTTTAATTATTGTTAATCCTTAGAGAACGTGCATATTTTTTCATGAATTTTTAACCCGGCGCCATCTACATCGGGTCTCAGAGATCCAACGCATTTTTGAACGTTGATATTTTAACAGGATCGCGCCATTTTCATTAGACTTACAAAGAAATAAAAGGCACTAATTTTGATTATTTGATTATTATATATACCGCCTCTAAAATTGTCTAAACTAAACATAATATATCCCAACAGAGTTGATATAAGAGTTACTTATATAAAACTTTATAATTTTAGCTGGTTTTAGACGGCGGTATTCCTTTATGTGACAACCAGCATCAGGTTAATTTTATTTATATCTTTCATGTTTGTTAAAGTGTTATACTATGAAAAATAAGGCATCATAGTGGAGTCCAAAAAGTTACTTCCTGTCCTCTAAAGGTTAAAAGTTCTAAGTACACTTATGATTTTCTATGATAAAAGAGCGTGTTAATTAAACAGGGTGAGGAAAAAGTATGGAAATCTCTCAATTTTTAAAAAATAATGCATTTTACAAACCAATGTTTGAGACAAAAGTTGTATGATTTCAAGGGGGACATAAGATGGCATCATTGGTTTAACCTTGGATGGTCGTTTGAAGGTTACATGAAGGTTATCTTGAATTTTGTAAATGGAAACCTTCATTTCTTTGTACATCATCTTTTTCTATTAATTATAAATTTGAACAGACAACTTTTGTCTGAAAAATTTTTTTATTTGTCTAATACTTTTTAACAGTCAAAGAAAACTTGACAACTTTTTCAATATTCATCATACAATATCTCGATAACTGTTTATCGTGAAAAAAAATGATACAGGATATTTTTACTTGATTTGGTATCAAGAATATGCTGTTGCGATAGTTCAATTTTTATAAACATTTGTGTATACATGAAAACTCAAAGGAGATGTGTACATAAATATTTATCAAAGTTGGAGTACTATTGCAACAGCATATTCTTCACAGCAAATAAAGTCAACAGTCATGTATCATTTTTCCTCACGATAAACAGTTATCGACATATCGTATGATGAATATTGAAAAAGTTGCTCAGTTTTCTTTGAATATCTAAAAAATTATTTTATACGTATATAGATTTCAATGACCCAGAACATTAATGAAACCAGATGCATTGCCAAAAGTAAGCCATCTGTTAGCAGTGTTCCTCAACCCTTAATGGGGCTTCCATTTTCCATTAATGTTTACAAAAGTTGTCTGTTCAAATTAATAGAAAAAAATGATATAATAAAAAAGCAGGTTTTCATTTAAAAATTCAAGATTACCTTCATGTAACCTTCAAACGACTATCCAAGGACAAACTAATGATACTATCTTATGTCTTCCTTGAAATCATATAACTTTTGTCTGAAACATTTATTTCTAAAATGCATAGTTTTTGAAAAATTTATGGGTTTACATACTTTTTCCTCACCCTGTACATAAGTATTTACCATAATCGGTATTATTTCAGATGTATTACGTTATATTATGGGAAAACTTCTGTCAAGTCGTTCCCGACAGTTGGATGGATGCCGGAAAAAAAAGTCGAATTCGACTCTCTAAATATAATACCAGCAGCGCAGTAAAGAGAAAGATAAATCCTGAAGATGATTGGGAAGTTTGCAGTTGTCGTAAGATTTTGGGACCTTACGATACATTTGACAGGGCTCGACAAATAGAGAATGTGTGTATTGATGTATCTACTTAAGATGACAGTAAATTGGTCGCTTTGAATGAAACAGTCAAAGCGTTGCCTGCAAAACTCAATCGTCTTTCATTTCTTGGAGGCATTTGATATATGTATAATATATACACATTAGTCAAAAATATATGTATAATGTGTATAAAACAATATAGTTTTTCGTTTGATAACGAAAAAAAAACTATGGCGACTCTGAAGATGACATGCATAATTGTAAGTAATTGTAGAAATAAAATAATAAATAAAACTATATTGTTTTATACACATTATACATATATTTGTGCATAATGTGTATATATTATATATCAAATACATTCAATGAGACGATTGAATGTCCTCCATCAAATTATAAATTGCGAGAAGAAAATCGAGCTACACCTGTAAATGTAAAAATTCTTAAAAATGTATCCGATCTTGATCCAACTAATTTAGTGACAAACCCAGAGTGTAACATGAACAAGCAGGTGAGTACTAATAATATTAGTAAGTTATTTTCATGTTGATACAATACATTCATAAAGAAATAATATTAGCAATAAAGCAATAAAAATAAAATGATAAAATAACAAAAATTAATATTAAATTAATAATTTTACAATATTATATATATGTAATATTGTAAAATATGATAAAATAACAAAAATTAATATTAAATTAATAATTTTACAATATTACATATATATAATATTGTAAAATTATTAATTTAATATTAATTTTTGTTATTTTATCATTTTAATCTTATTGATATATATATATATATTGATATATATATATTGATATATATATATCAATAGGCACGACATAATTCTTTCGTACTGCGTGTACAAAGATGAATATGAATAAGAAAAACGCACCTTAGCAACGGTAGAATGCCGTTGTGCGACGCTAACAATTGTTGCATACGAGACTCGAGAATCTTCATCTTTACGTTGGGCAAGGATGTCATTTCTTGTTCCGCCCAGCCTTTATCGGACAACGGTTTATAGGTGTGCATCGGGCAATATGGCAACTTGACTTGCCCATCCTGCAAACATTATTCAAAATCTTTAATATCTATAAAGCAAGTAATCATGATAGAGAGTAGTACGTTAACTCAGGATAATATATATATATATATATATATATATATATATATATATACGGAGTATATCGCGTACCTGTATGGTGTTTCTATGATCCGGATTGAGCGAGACCATTCTACCGCTCGGATCTTCGGCGATTATGCACACGTTTCTCATCTTGTTGAGTTTCGACACGCTTGTACACAACATAAACCGGCTCTCGTACATCTTGAGGAATTTGAATATCGGCAGTTTGTGTCTCGGGACTGTGTGTACCCCTGATGCGTCGGAGACCTTCAGGTGTACGAGAAGTTATGGTAACGGCAACAATATTGTCCCAAACCTGCGAGATGTGTGCTGGTTTATCTAACACCTTCGACTTTTCCGTCTTGAACAAAATTAAGTGATCGTTTGGTGTTACACAAATAAATATTGTAAGGCACCTACCACCGATCGTACGCGAGCGTTACGACGCGTCGAAGAGCACGGTATCACGCACCGAAAGCGTGCTACGCCGATTATCGTGCTCCGCGGAAACACACGAAGGAACCGTGTCCGAAATCGGGCGTACCCTTCGAGAACCGTCGAAGGGAATCGCGGCATCGGCCGTTGGCGAAAAGAGCGCACTTCGCACCGAAAGAGTATCGCGCGTGGTCGTTCGCGTTCCCGCGATATATACCGTACGATTCGTGCCAGAAGTCACTCTCGATCACGACTACCTTACACTTTTAATATCTTTGTGATGATACTTGTAATTGAAATAATAAAGTTAATAGGACTCTCAATCACGACTACCTTACAATATTACAATAAACAAGAGGCGAGCTAATTGTAGCACATTACAAACAAGCATGAGAGGACATGTATCGCGTTAAATTTGCCGGAAAGAAATTTAATAAATTTCACAAACTCACCCCGTCGGCGGGCCGGCCATTGATGGGTGCGCTTCTTCTTCGGGTTTTTTTTGGCTCCCAGATTCTACAGCGTGAGCTGACGCGGACTCGGCGAACCGGTAGTCTTAATGGTCCTCCGGTGGTCTCCTAATGGCCGGTAACCGGGCCACGCGCGGGATGATGCAATCCCGCAGGATCAAAAATTTTTCCTTCGGTCGGAAGACGTGTGCACCACTCGGCGTCCCAAATGAAACACTTGATGCTCGCCGGCACGAGCCGCGCGGACCACACACACGTGATCGGTTAGGAAATATGTTAGGATCTCAAGCGACCAATGCGATGCTTAGTAGCCGCAGCGCGCGCAGACGGTGGCAAGATGGCGGCGACGCAAGGAGCCGCGCGCTATTTAAATAGGCTATTGCACGTTTACACAGTATACTAAACAGTTGCTTCCACTTCTTCAAACAGTTTTGCAGATACAACTTAGGATTGGTGTTCTTTTTTACATTTCTCATAGTGTAAGCAGAAACTATATTTGGAGATTTGTTCTCGACTAGATCTCGTAGCTTGGGAGCGCACAGAGCAAACGTTGTACTTTCTATTTCCAACTCGCAAGTTCTCCGCAAAGGTAAAAAGACTTAAATTAGTCATATAAAATTCAAATGTATAAAAAGATTGATACTTAATAATATTTTCATGAATTTGTATTAATATTTAAGAAAAATAATCAAGTGTATCATTTCCTGTATCTTTTCATAGTTTTGGATAAAAATAGATGTTAAAAGACCTTCTTAAATACGTACGTTGTAGAAAGATCTTTTGTTAATGTCTTATAAAACACGAAGTCCGAAAATATTTGATTTCTGAATAGAAGAATAGATCAATTCAGAAATAATGGGATCTACGCGCGTGTTGCGTAGCGTCAGCTCGCACGTACGTGCAACGCACGTCGTGCGTCACGTCACACAACGAAGCGGGTGCGCGCGCACGCGCGCGCGGATTACGGAGCGCGGGAAGGGGCGGCGGAATCAGGTGTGTGCAACTGTGCATCATTCCGGTGTGCAAAGTTATTTCGAGTGAAATTACGGTCATTCGGCGCATCATCGTCGACCGTCTAATCGGAATATCTGCTTCCGTTGCGGCGCCGCGACGCATGCAGAGGTGAGCCGCGCGGCAGAGCAGGGTCGCGAGCGGCGCGGAGGGGAGAGGAGTGGAGAGCAGAGAGAGAGAGAGAGAGCAGGAGCGCCGAGCGTTACTCGAAACCCGGCTTCGTAACCGACCGACCGACCGCCTCGCCGCCCGATCGATTCGCCCGTCGACACAAGACGCGACGCGGAAGGCTTCATCGTCGCACCACCCGGAGCCACCATGGAAGCCCTGATACCTGTGATAAACAAACTGCAGGACGTGTTCAACACCGTCGGCGCTACCGTGCTGCAACTGCCGCAGATCGTCGTTCTGGGCACGCAGGTTAGCCCGAGTCACCCTTCGCTCGGTAACCGAACCGATAACAGCGAACCGTCCTTCTCGGACTTTGCCACCCTCTCGAGGTTAAGCGAGTACGCGACTCCACTCCTTCCGGTAGGAGAACGAATTGCGAGAGAAAGAGAGAGAGAGGACGCGGCCGAAAGGAGCGGGTCTGGCGTCGGTTATTGTTGATGGATGTTCAAATTTTTTTTCCCTTATCACGAGCGATGTAACGGCGATCTGTTGATGAGTGGTGCGCTATTCAGGAAAAATGTAGTTCACTCGGAGCTCACTGCTTCCCTAGGTATCGTGTTTACGTGTGATCAATCGAGAGGCAGAGACAAAGTATTCGGCTGGCCACTCGCGAAGAAATTTTGATCTAGAGTCCACGTCGACTATGATGCAATTATTGTTGAACGTAGCGTGAATGCGAACGTTGTATTTTTCAGAGCTCGGGCAAGTCGTCCGTAATAGAGAGCCTGGTGGGCCGTTCTTTTCTACCACGAGGGACCGGCATCGTCACGCGGCGTCCGTTAATACTGCAGCTTGTGTACACACCGAGGGACGATCGGGAGCACAGAAATGCGGAGAATGGCACCCTGGACTTGGAGGAGTGGGGAATGTTCCTGCACACGAAGAACAGGATTTACAAGGACTTCAACGACATTCGCGTGGAGATCGAGGCGGAAACTGACCGGATGGCCGGGGCGAACAAAGGGATCTGTCCGGAGCCAATTAACCTTAAGATATACTCGACGTCCGTCGTTAATCTGACGCTTATAGACCTGCCTGGTATCACGAAAGTGCCAGTGGGTGATCAGCCGGAGGACATCGAGGCTCAGATACGCGAGCTCGTGTTGAAGTACATATGCAGCCCTAACTCTATAATTTTAGCGGTCGTCACTGCCAACACCGACATGGCCACGAGCGAGAGCTTAAAGCTCAGCAAAGACGTCGACCCGGACGGCAGACGAACGCTCGCGGTCGTTACAAAATTGGATCTCATGGATGCTGGTAAATTGAGTCTTCCCGCGCTTGTTCGCGCGCCCGCTTCGAATTTGTCGAAGGCAAAACTGACGATTGCGTGTGTGTGTAAAATAATTCGTACGTCTTTGTTTTCTCTTTTAGGAACCGACGCCATAGACATTCTATGCGGCAGAGTCATCCCAGTCAAACTGGGCATTATAGGTGTAGTCAATCGTTCCCAGCAAGATATAATGAACAATAAGAGTATTAAGGAAGCGTTGAAGGACGAGGCCACATTCTTGCAACGTAAATATCCAACTTTGGCCAACAGAAACGGCACTCCGTACTTAGCAAAGACTCTTAATCGTTTACTTATGCAACATATTAGAGACTGTTTGCCGGAGTTGAAGGTAATGACATTAACAGTAGAGTTGTCGTATATGCAGGATATAGCTAGAATCTACTAAAGTGAGCATAATTTGGTAGAACTTGTGCTTTTTGAAAACAGAACAGAGTGAACACGATGGTCGCGCAGTATCAAACCCTGCTCAATTCCTATGGCGGGGACGTCGAGGACAAGAGCCAGACCCTGCTGCAGATCATCACCAAGTTTGCAAACAGCTACTGCGCTACGATAGAGGGAACAGCGAGGAACATAGAAACCACCGAGCTGTGCGGCGGCGCTCGCATTTGCTACATATTTCACGAGACCTTTGGTAAAACGCTCGATTCAATTAATCCACTGGCAGACCTCAGTAAAGTCGACATACTGACTGCTATCCGTAATGCAACTGGTCCGAGGCCGGCTCTCTTCGTGCCAGAGGTCTCCTTCGAGTTGCTGGTCAAACGGCAGATACGAAAGTTGGAGGATCCCTCGCTACGGTGCGTAGAGCTCGTGCACGAAGAAATGCAGAGCATAATACAGCATTGCGGCACTGAGGTGCAACAGGAGATGCTACGTTTTCCTAAACTGCACGAGCGTATCGTCGATGTTGTCACGCAGTTGCTACGTACACGGCTCCCACCTACCAATTCAATGGTAAAACTAAAATATCCGTTGTCTGTGTGTATCCATAACGTATCCCTCGTACTAACGTGATGATTTCTGGGGGGGGAAAAAAGGTAGAGAACTTGGTTGCGATAGAATTGGCGTACATTAACACTAAGCATCCCGACTTTCACAAAGATGCGGCATTTGTATCGTCTCTACTGAAGGACGCTGATGTGGATCATTTGAAGCACAACAAACGACTAACTTCAGCATCCAGTACTATAGTCAATACCGTAATCTCCAATGATACTGTAAGTAATTTCTATTTATTGTTTTTTCTTTTGCGAAATTTATTATACCAATTTATTTCATTCTGTGCGTAACTCATTAATGAAGTTATTGTTTCAAGAGTAATGATTTAAATGTTGGCTAGCAACGTTTGCGTGCTCAACACTTCAACATGTTGTCCGAGCCACTTGTACTTTATTGCGTCACGTTCGCGACTAATAGTGAACTTGCGTTTGTAACAGATTGTAAAATCAGTCAATAATCAAGATGAGATGAACTCTGTTTCCGATCAGACTAAGGAACAGCAAGGACAGCAGAATCACTGGCTGCTAAGTAACTTGCTACTCCAGGGAAGAACCGAGTCGACTAGTTCCGCGGACGGGTCTCCGGTCAGAATGCGTGAAAATAATAGCTCCCCGTATCCAGCGATCGAACTGCAGAAAGCGTCCCCGCAACAAAAGCCAGTAAATCTGCTTCCGGCGGTACCGATACAGACGTCTCGAAAGCTCAGCGATCGTGAGCAACGGGATTGTGATATTATTGGTAAGGAAGTTACGTCGTATTAAACGTCACACAGTATGTTGACAAAATTTAATTTTCTTCTTTCACTCGTTGCTCGACAGAAAGGCTCATAAGATCATACTTTTATATTGTACGGAAGTCCATTCAGGATAGTGTACCAAAGGCTGTTATGCATTTCCTAGTCAACTACGTGAAAGATAATCTACAAAGCGAACTTGTCACACATTTGTACAAATCGGATCAGGCTGAGGCTCTGTTGATCGAGAGCGCACACATCGCTGTTAGGCGTAAAGAAACAGCGGACATGCTTAAGGTACATGAAAGTTGAATACGAAGCTTCTTTATAACAATTGATCGCTGACAATTGCTCTGATTCCGCAGGCACTGACTCAAGCAGGTCACATCATTAGCGAAATTAGAGAAACACACATGTGGTAATCGAACGCCTAAATCGCCACCTCGCCAGATTCTAGTTGAATTTAGGTATTACATCTCTGTGTTTTAATGAACTGAATTGAAGGATGTACTTTACCAATGTATATGATGATAATTATTGTACATAACACTTGTCTTTCTCACACAAGTAAGGTATATGTATCGCTATTGAGAAGCAATGGTTCTGTTATGTTACGTCATCCACTTTTATAGTACGTGAGCATGAAGGAGGCATAACATCGTATATAAAATGCGCGTTTCCGCAACCGGATCGTTATTTGATTCGCAAGACGTAAAATTCGAGCTCGGTTTTTTTTTTATTATCTTTGGTATTCTATCGATGTATACGCTGATGACCTATCGTTGTACGATAGGTAATCGATTAACTCGTTTTGTATCACGCATTTTACCACGGAATTATATGCTTCTTAATGATCTTAGTCTAATCTAATTGCCTCATGTTATACAGCGACTGTTACCGAGAATGCAATTGAGGATTATTGTTCCGTGTATTTTCTAGTTTCGCTGTTTGCATAATTTCTCATTCCAGAATAGGAAGCTGGAAGTATCTGTTCTTAGCGGATTGTGTCGCGTTTTTCACAAAGCTGTAGAATAAATTTAAATAATTTCACTTATAGACTGTTTTCAATCAACTGGTGAGTTGTCACATGGAGATAGAGCCGAGAGAGTTGTAACACTGGACGATACACTGTTCTGTTTTGATACCTTCAATATTCGGCTCGGCCAAGTGTTTGTTGACTAAGTCCGCGTGCTCGAACAGCAGAGGCAGCGCGTCTCTGTAATTCCCCTGATACATTTTCGCGATGGCGCACAGTCTCTTTTGAATCGATTTTCGAAGTTGCTTCTCGATTCTCCTCAAATCAATGATTTTCTCGCATTTGGCGCATCGGTGACTCGTCGCCCTCGCGCCTGCGATCAAGACGCCCGTCGACTCGGCGCACGCCGTGCATTTGTAACTCGTTATTTCAGCCGGCGGACACTTCCAGTTCTGCTTGCAGGCGTCGCAGCCACATAGGAATCGATACTTCTTCCACAGGAGCTCGCGCCTGTTGAGTTTGCTCTCGCTGAGAAAGTGAGGCCCGTAGCAGTCGAGTAACTCGCATCCTTTGCCGATGAAGCGCAGCGCTCTGACCACGACTGCTCCTGTAACGTGTAACAATTATCAGAATCTCGCTCGTCTCGTCGCCGTCCTCGTCAGTTTGTACAGCCAGGCTCGTTCCTGATCGGGCTCGCTTACCGTTCGGATAGGAGTGGCGAACCACGTTAGGGTAACAGCCGTGATTCACGAGACTGACCGTGGTGTAGATCGCTGCACCAACGTTCCTAGGCTCCCATACGCGCGTCGCCTCGTCATGGACGTTCTCGACAATCTCGTACGCGTTGCAGACGATCGCCTGCAAATGGTGCAGCATAGCCGCGGCCAACGAAACGA
This sequence comes from Vollenhovia emeryi, assembly GCF_000949405.1. NCBI lineage: Eukaryota > Metazoa > Arthropoda > Insecta > Hymenoptera > Formicidae > Vollenhovia > Vollenhovia emeryi. Next base: position 554,906 of record NW_011967139.1, read on the forward strand.
ACGTCTCCCTCGCGCAGACCACGTCCAGTTTGCTGAGAACCGAGGTCAGGCATTTCGCGAGAAAGATCGCCTCGGCGGCGCGTACGAGATTCACGTTGGCCTCCACGTCAGCGCAATGGGTCTCCAGTTGGAACACCGTTCGGTAATCCAGAGGACTGTACGTCCTCTTCGACCCCGAGTCCGCGCACTCCCTGCTAACGTCGTGATCTCCTGCATCACCACTGGCGTGGTATCGTAGGAAGTCGGGATTCAAGACGCACGTGGTCGCCGCGCCGTCTCGCAGCGACAGCGCTTGCATGACCGTGGTGCGGTAAGCCAGCAAGAGATAAGACGTTCGCTGGCGTTCGCTGTTGGACGAATTTTCGAAGAAGTAATCGAACACCGAGCACTCGTACCGGTGATACTTCTCCCACGCTTCCTTGCGACACGCTTCCGCGCAGAAGGCCACCTGGAGAACGCGAGACAAAATTTGTATCCAAGTTTCTGTGACGCGCAAGCTGTGGAAAGGCACGCAAAGAAAGAAAGTCGCTAAATTAACACGGGAACTAACAGGCGAAGGTATGGATAACCAGGTCTGGCGCTATGTACACGGCGCGTAGCATGTAAATCATGCGCTCTACTAACTGTTTGGCAATCACGACACGGGATTCTAACGCTGTCTTCTAATTTAAGTGTCGCATGGCAATGCAAGCAATTCCTGCCGAGAGCTGGTGCGTCCGTGCTAAAGGAAAACGGCCGGTCGACAATGAGCACAGTCCCCGGCCTGATGTCTCTCGCAGCCACGAGGTGCCGGCCCCTGGCTTCGTCGAACCGCAGCTCGACGCTGTCCGGACAGCTCGTGAAGCAGACGTGCGGCTTGCCATCGATGGTGGGCAACGCACTGCTGGAAGAAGAACGGAAGGAGGAGGAAGAGGAGTAGGAAGTGTTGGAGGACGGCCGTTGACGGCCGCCGCGTTTCTTGAAGGACGCGGCCTCCAATTTCCGGGTGCACTCCCGCTCTAGTTGAAGGCATTCCTTCCTACGTTGCACCAAGTACTTGACGTTCTCCGCGGAGTCGTCGTAGAGACTCGCAGGAAGCGCCAGCATGCAGTCGCAGTCCCGCAGGCAGCTCGCGTAAGCGCGCAAACTGTAGGAGCGCCTAGCGCGCTCGCAGATCGCATCTAGAAACACTCTACCGCTCGCACCGGCCGCAAACAGTGCTCGCGTGAGAATATTACTCGTCTTGAGCTCCTCCGCGCGCTCGTCTCCGGACTCCGTCGCCGTCCCGAGCGATCTCTCGTACAGCCGCGCGGCCTGCGCGTCGTTCTTACCCTCGTACAAGTCGCCCAGTTTCAAGCCCGCCACGCACGGCATCTCCACGAGCATCTCGACCATTCCTCGCCTGTCGCCCGACGCGGACAGCCCCGCGAATCGAGCCGCGAACGGCTCCTGCGATACGGCATTATGCACGGCACGACGAAACTCGTCGAGCGAGACATTTCTGTAACAACAGATGAATGATGAAAAGTACAAATTTTGTAATACGCCACTTGATATGAAATCCGAAAACGAGAGAAACTCGTGCAACGCAATAAATGTAAATTCGGAGGTCGGTATTCATAGTCAAATCTTATATTCAAGACAGTCTTAAGATTATCTTTGGATACTCCATAGCCAATGAAATATTCCATACAGCATCTTTAGATAAAGATTCAAGACGGTCCTGAATACAAATTCTGACTATGAATACCGGCCTGAGTGTCTTTAACAGCCGTTATTGAAACGAACAACATATCGAAAAACAAAGGTGAACTCGGAACATTTCCGACTACGATGAAATACAGTGAGAGCGATGATATTCTTTCTAGAAATCGATGTATTATAATCATTTGTGGAAGAACATTTTCGCTGGAAAAAACGCATGGGACTCGTATTATCATTTATTTGAGAAAAAGTCGTCATCAAAAGACACAGGAGATGCTTCCGAATTTGTCTGTAATTGAAGATTTTTAATTTTATCCACTGCAAACGCATTTGCGTACATGTATGCGATGTCGCACACTAATATGTAACTGGCGCACAAAACTCATGTGTCTGAAAATTGATGGGCGCACGATGGCGACCCCAGGTTTTTGCAGACCAGTCGCAGCGACGAACGTATTTCTGTCGATTCTCTAAATTTACCGCTGTAAATTTAATCGCAGACAGAAATAGCGCACGAACGACGGCCCGTCCGGTCGCGGAAGCGAACATTCCGTCCGTGGAATTTGTCATTAGACGGAGAACCGTCCCAGTTTTCGCGGCGAATACCTCCGCACGGAGGAAACGGATCTGGGACGAAGGTGGGACGGCTGTCGGTAGCCGGGATCAAGAAGCAGCTTGGCTTACCCCTTTCTCGTCAGAGACATTAGCGCTAATCGCTTATCGGGAGCGATCGATTGTGCGTTTAACACGAAACATTCGCGGGATTCTGCCTCCACGTCGCGAAACGGAGGCGCGAATGCGACGGATTCTAAAATTAGGTCGTCTCGGCACGTTTGTTCCCTCTTGCGTAAACGCGCCCGACGATTCCGTTTATAGAAAATTAACCGAGGATCTCGCGCATCGATAGATCAGGCAAGTCCGTTTTGCAGGGGCGATGATCGAGAATTCGTAACGCCCGATCTCTCTTACCTAGGAAACGTCAACAGTTACATAACATCAGAACATATAAAATTATAATTTCCCCATTCAATAATATAAATTTAATGTACAATAGACTTTACATTGTTGAGAAGAAAATTATAATATTGGTGGTGTGTAACTGTTAGTTGTTTGCTGGTTTAATGTACCTGATCAAAGTATAGTAATTTTACAATAATTTTAGAAAGTAGGAGTTTAATTCAAGTCATGTCTGTGTCAGGATAACTTCCGCAAAGCGGATTAATTAAATATTGACAGAAAGATTAATCTTTTCATTGTGCACGTAAAAAGAGGATTAGACTGAAAATAGCTGTCTAATTTAAAATTTTGCCGCAAACAATTGGCTGATAATTTTACAAAGTAGGAGTTTAATTCAAGTCATGTCTGTGTCAGGATGACTTCTGCAAAGCGGATTAATTAAATATTGACAGAAAGATTAATCTTTTCATTGTGCACGTAAAAAGAGGATTAGACTGAAAATGGCAATTTGAAATTTTGCCGCAAACGATTGGCTGAGTTAGGCCTGATTTCACCAATGTCGCCTAGCTTAATTAATCCTTGATCTCTTTCTAACTGTTACTTTAGAAAGAGACGAACGTGAATTAATAAACTAAAACCAACCAAGACTAAAGTTAAACGACGTTTGGTGAAACCGGGCTTTAATCGATCGAGTTGGCTAGAGTTAAATCGACCTCGAGAGTCGCGACCGCGCGCGAAACACCTGCGAACAACCGCTCGTTTCACTTGCACTCTCTGCACTCGAATGATCTTTTCGCTCTTCATCTCTCTCCTTATTTCTCTCGAGTGCCCGAAAATTATACGTCCGTCTCGTTTTGTACGCGGAAAATAATAATTCGCGAGAAATGTAGCTAAAAAAAAAACAACTGATCCGAAACTGTCCTACACATTTTTTCTCGGCCGTGCGACTCCCCGGAGAAAGAAAGTCCCTAGCGAGTCACCAGAATCCGGAGAGCAGTCGTCACATGACGGCGACGGGTGTGCGTGATCTCGTGAGCCTCTCGATGCGGGAACGATCGAGCCGATCGAGGATTTGTTAGACGGACAGAAACGAGAGGACCACCGGGCTGCCTAGCTTCTCCCCGTAGTGCCGGCCGTGTTTGAGGACCGCGGGATCCTGCGTGCACCGTATTGAGCGAACGACGAGGCTCACCGTCGCGATGAGATACATCTTGGGTAACACATTCGCGATCACCGCTTCGGCAACGATCCTTATCTTAGGTACGTTTGTATTATGACAAAATAACAGACGGGGAAACGTATCGCCGTTGGGGCCTCTCGTGCCTTTGATATCCCGTCGAATTCTGCGCGCTCCGCCGTCGCGAGCGAGCGATCTCGCTGGTCGAGCCGATCCAATTCCATCGAGTGATCCTAGAATCACGCGGAAGCGTTATTTAACGTATATTGTATTTATATATTTTGTACATAATGTACTTTGTGTGTTGCAGTTTTGTATTATGTATTCACTGGCAAGGGAGAGCAGGTCAGCGTTGGATGGTACGTGTATTCGTCTTGTGTCGTTGATTTACCTCTTGTCGCGTTATTGGCGCTGAGATACCGAACCGAACGTTCGTTTCCCGTTTCAGGTTCTTGACGAATACCTCTCCGTACATGTGGTGCACGTTGGGCATAGGTCTGTCGGTGGCTCTGTCCGTGGTAGGCGCGGCACTGTAAGTCGAACGCTGTTTACCAGCTTCGGTATAGAATTGAGTGTCACGCCTGCTTATTTCACTGGCTTGTCTTTCCAGAGGTATCCACACAACGGGAGTGTCTATCGTTGGCGGTGGCGTGAAAGCCCCTAGGATCAAGACGAAGAATTTGATTTCTGTGATATTCTGCGAGGCCGTAGCCATCTACGGCCTGATCACTGCCATCGTGCTGTCCGGGATGCTCGAGAAATTCACGTACGCGACGGCGTACGAGAACGAGGCGGTCAGGAATCAGAACTGGTTGTCCGGATACCTGATGTTTGGCGCTGGCTTCGCCGTCGGCCTCGTCAATCTTTTCTGCGGCATAGCGGTCGGCATCGTCGGCTCCGGCGCTGCTCTCGCCGACGCGGCCAACTCTGCCCTTTTCGTAAAGATTCTCATAGTCGAGATCTTCGGTTCCGCTATAGGGCTCTTCGGTTTGATCGTGGGCATTTATATGGTAAGTCGATCGACGAATCATTTCTCACTGGGTAGTGCGACTCCACGTGTCCACGGTGGATCGCGGGCTTATATTTACGAATTTTTCTTACAGACATCCAGAGTGAAGATGGGCGATAAACTGTCATAAATCGCGGGAGAATGAGCTGCGGAGTATTATTGGGATCACAATGTTCCATTCCACATTTAGTCATCGGTAAAGAGGATTCTAGAGGAATGACTGCATATCTGCGAGATCATTGTGAGATCGGGGAGAACCTTCCTGATACCAATGTGCGAATTTGGTATATTACTGCATGTGGTTATACTCGTGCGATTCTAGGTGACTTAACATCCATTCTGTGTCTGTGAATATCGTCCGTTATATCGTCTTGGACACACATTCTACTTTTCTTTTTTCTTGAGACATAAAAATAGCGAAGATTATGTATGAAAGTTGCAATAGGCCGCAGTTTTTATCAGAAAGCGTAATTCTTGTTTCACACTCCGAGTGCGTTATAGCGCTCGCTTTCGCTTTCGTTAATGTATATATGTCTTGTCGATGTAAGTAAAGTATCAATACAAAATACTATAATCTATCCTTTACATTTTAATCGTGTATCTAATCGTTAGCCAACTAATGTGGGGAGATAGTTTATAAAAGTTAGCACGGATTGTCAATCCCTTAAAAAGTATTAAAAATATTTATTTAACAACTGTATAAAAGTTTCGGACTATCAGAGGTAATAGTCGTCACCGTTACTGCTTTCTCTGTTAAAAAGAAGACTCCAAGGAAGGAGACTTGTGCCTACCTCTGATATGAATAACAATTGTAAACATTCTTGTAAATGTACAATATTATATAATAATAGTTGTCGATCTCCGTAAAAATATATATCCCAATAAAGATGTAACTAAATATATCTGGCAAGTTGCATAACTAACAACTCTATTACGAGTGTAACACGTCGTGGATGCTCTTGAACGCATGTGCTAGCGCTTGTATATATTGATTGGCGTTACGGCTGCCATCATAACTTGTCACGACCGAACCCAAGCGTTTGTCCTGGATCATGTATCTAAAGAACACGTTGATTTCTGCTTTAAAAAATAACGCAATCAAAAGAACAAGGTGCTAACGATCGCACCATATCCAATGTTGACAGTAACGTAATGTGAATGCCTTACCCGATTCCATAGCCGTCGGACACGACTGGTCCAAATCCACCAGCCATCACATCCGGACTTGATAAAGTAGACGTAGACAATATATTATGATTCAAAGCATCGTAAGCCGGGTCTTGAAAAATTGCTGGCCTAACGGAACCCGATTTCTCCGAGATTCTTCGCAAGGCGAACAGATGCCTGTCGAATCCCTGGCCTGTAAAGTATCGTCAAATCTATACACGTTCTTCCAAGTCTATTTGACTTGCAAACTGCTCGATAAAGTAATTACCCATTACGGCCTCTCTCGTAAGCACGTTGTGAGCTTTGCTACAATCAAGTATCATCTTTTTCAGCTCTGATTTAGAAAGCTCGACCTGCTTCTGAGTCATAGCGACGCAGATCGCTTTAGTCTCTAGCGTACAAGGTCTGATGGTTTCTGTTCTGCCGTGCTTATATGCAGACGTGCTGCAAGATTCATAAGTTGGTACCGATTTGCCTTCTAGGGTATACAATGCCAACTGGAATGCCAGCTGCATCACGGCATCCGGACTTACCCCGAGCTTCTTACATTGATCCTTACCGAACTCCTCGTAAACGACAAAATCAATGCACAGCCGATTCACCCACTCCCGATAAGTTGCTCTCTGCTGATCGATGAAACCCCCGCTCTGCGCGTCTATAGAGAATTCTAATCTCTCTACGTTTGCGCTTTCCTTAGAAAGCTCATCCACCTCATTGGGATGGAATCTTGGTTTCTTTGATACATCCGCTTTCACATCCTACGGACGGTGAAAAAGATTTTTCTTTACATTTCGCAATTCTCAAGCGTTTACGGTTGAAATTGCATTAACAATGCCTGAGAGCTGAAACAGTGTATTGCTCACTTGGAAGTATCTGAGTACCGCGACACCATCGCCCCACGAGTGCTCGAAGTTGATCCCACCGTAACCGTCCTTGGAAACAATGAGGGAAAAGGACTTGTCAAACCATCGATTGGCACCGTCTGCATGCAAATACGTTTTAATCAAGTTGTTTTGGTCGGCGCCGACTTCGTCGTCCAGGATCATCGCGAACGCAGCCGAGTCGATTTTCTCGAGAACTTGCCGATTGCCAGTTTCGACTAGATGGGCGCGCGCCCGTGCCCACTGATCTCTCTCCGACGACGTGAGAACGCCCACGGGATGTCTGTTTGACGGCCTGTCGTCTTCCAGGATGACCTTCAGACACGCGGCTATCTCTTTAGGGCTACGAATCGAGTCGTTCGCGTTCAAAACGTCGAACGCGTAAAAGTGACCTCTCCTCAGTACGACCAGGTGCTTGGCCGCGGGATCGTGAAAGATTCTATCCTTTCCTACTTCCGGTATTCTCGTCGTATTGAATAGATTCTTGTACTGGGACATATCCAGCGGAAAAGCCTGCAACAAAGAAGCCTGCGCCGTTGAATCTGTTACAAACGCATTTCCGTCCGTCGACCTATCTCGGTGTACCCCGCGCCTAATTGATTCGTACCTTAAAGAGATAAGCGCCATACCAACTGAAGCGAGATGGGATCAGACTTGTGACGTTGCGGAACAACTGGGTGTCCGACTTCTCGGGTTTCATGTGAAACACCTCCGGTTCTAGGACGTTATTCTTGAGCGACTTTAGGAATCTCAACGACGACACGATGAGATTTGTCGCCTTCACCAATTGCGCGTCGTACTTTGGATCGGATTCCGGCACAAAGACCAAGAAAGGATTGTAATTGACCGGCAGCGGTTTGCGATCTTGCAAATACATGTCGAACCACGGCTCGCTGATGTAGCTGGTGTGCGGATTCTCGGCATTGGTCTGCAGTAACAGCTTCTGCAGGCTCTGCCCCTCACCGGCGAGGAACTTGGAGACGCAGGACGACGTGTTCTGCAACTCCTTGTCGTTCAGCAGAGGTTTCTGCGCGTTCAGATACCTTCTGCACGAGTCTTCGAGCTTCGGTATCGGTAAACGAGGCAGCGACCTTTGAAAATGCAACGTTGGCACCTTGCTGACCTGCAGAAACTGATATTCGCTGGTGTCGTAAGCTGCAGTGCTCCTGTGAAACAAAAGTATAATTGGTATCCGTTTCTTTTCGTTAAACAGCTGTACACTTAAACGTCAACGCCATTATTTTATGCAATCATTCAAATTATGACGCTAATTTTATAGTAGCTGCTTTTGCACGATGTAAAAGTTGATTTACAAAGATTGCAAACGTTAACTTGTGCGGAGCTGATCAGTCCAACACTGAGATTTTAATGCTTTTGTTAACGAGAACTCTCGAATGTTGAACTTTATCGGTTTCGAGCTCCACAAAGCAGCATTACAACCTAATTAGGTTTTAAAACTGTACGTTTCAGTAACTACAAGGTCTGTTTTAATAATCTACAACGTGCCATTTACGTCTAGAAACATTATATTTTGTACGAGCAAATCTTCAAAAATTTGTCGACAATATTGTACAAATTTATCAAGTTGCACACATTTTTTCAACTCGTTGACTACAAGATAGAATGTGTTTCTAGACGCAAAGGGGCACGTTGTAGGTGAGGAATCTGTCGGGAACCGTTCGCAATCGATTCCGATCGGAATTGTTCAATTATTTCCCAGATTTCTACGGTTTTCCAGGGAATAACGGAATAATTCCGAAAAATTCCGAAAAAAACGTGGGATCAGGCTCGTGTCCTCCCGACGTACGCAAACAAGAAGCGACACGCCACACTTGTCTCTATTGCTAGAAATACGTATAGAAAAACAAAACACTACCTAGCTAATCGCTGTGCTAGTGCCACCCCTCCACGGCTTATCTGTAATATACGTAAGAGAGAAATAAAGGAGAAATGAACGGAAAGGCGTACGATCTTAAAAATTGAACGCATGTTTGGCAAGAGGCAGGAGGTTTACCACAAGTCTGCGGGATCCGTGTCTCGTCAGGACGAACATCGCGATGCTGCCTTCGCTCCCGATTCAATTGCGCTCGAAAGAGCGACGAGAATATACAGGTATAATTTATAAAAAGATATCAGAGTTCAATGTACACACACTGACGCATGCACGTACGCACAGTAGTGGTTCCGGATGACACTATAGGGACTAGAATGTCAGAAGCTCCCCAAGTGCTCCAAGCTCCAACTCGCGCGGCGGCAAAGGAGGGGGGAGTTTAAAAACCGTCGCCACCAGCTGGCGCCACCGCGCGCGCGCGAGTTGCGGATCATAGGCGGCGCGGGCGGCGGCGAGGTTAGGTTAGGTTAGACTCCGCTGTAACGTCGTCGTTTATTCACTCTTCTATTTACGTTGTCTGACGCGCGACTCGACGCTGTGAGCGGAAAACAGGTATACAAACGGCGGGTTGTCGTCGACGCCGAACACGGGGCGGCCGTTTAACTCTCTCGTGTGAATTTTCAGTCACGAGGACCGAGGGATCCGAGCTTGGGTAACGATTGAAAAGCGTGCGCTCGCGCGGACCAGGACGATGGAGGAGGTTACGAAGTTGGAGCACCTGTCTCTGGTGTCGAAGATCTGCACGGAGCTGGAGAATCACCTGGGGTTGAACGACAAGGACCTGGCCGAGTTCATCATACACCTGGCCGAGAAGAACGGCACGTTCGCGGCGTTCAAGAAGGTGCTGATCGAGAACGGGGCCGAGTTCTCGGACTCCTTCATGGCGAACCTTCTCAGGATAATCCAGCACATGAAGCCCGCGAGGTCGTCCGCCGATAAGCCGACCTCCAAGTCGGCGAGCAGGCAGGACGAGCTGGCGCTCAAGTTCCCGGCGCTGGCGTTGCCGAACGAGGGTCTGCGCTGCGAGGCCAGGGACGGCGACGCCAAGGACGAGGACATCGTCAACGACGTGATGGCGTCCCTGGAGGCGTTCGCGCCATCCAAGAAGCAGCCGGCGGGCGCGGAGAAGAGTAACGGCAGAATCGACAACGACGAGAGGAAGAGCAAGCGGGGAAGGAAGAGCAGAAGCAGGTCGAGGGACAGGAGGCGACACAGATCCAGATCGCCGGGTCGGAAGGAGCGGCCCAGGCACCGATCGAGGACGCGCTCCCGCTCGCGGACGCGTCACAGGTCGCGCGAGAGAACGCGCAGGCGGCGCTCCGGGTCGCGGGAGCGCAGGAGGTCGCCGTCCCGCGAGCGCAGGGACGCGAGGGACGCGAGGCACTCGAGGAGACGCAACGCCGACCGGTCGAGGTCCAAGTCCGCCGAGGAGACGCTCTCCGCGGAGCCGGAGGTGGGTAAGATTTACGCCGGCAAGGTCGCCAACATCGTGCCGTTCGGCTGCTTCGTCCAGCTGGAGGGTCTGAGACGCCGCTGGGAGGGCCTGGTGCACATCTCCCAGTTGCGGCGGGAGGGCCGAGTGGCGAACGCCAGCGACGTGGTCTCCCGGGGGCAGAAGGTCCTGGTGAAGGTGCTGAACGTCGGCGGGCAGAAGGTGTCGCTGAGCATGAAGGACGTCGACCAGGAGACCGGCCGGGACTTGAACCCCGTGGTGCCGGTCGCGAAGGCGGACGAGGACGAGAAGCACCTGCGCAACCCGGACCGGCCCACCTCCCTGCTGGAGCTGCAAGGCAACTACGACGAGGACGAGACGTATTCGAGGAAGCGCGTGCAACGCCTGTCGTCGCCGGAGAAGTGGGAGATCAAGCAGATGCTGGCGGCGTCGTGCATCGACAGGAGCGAGCTGCCGGAGTTCGACACGGAGACCGGAATCCTGCCGCGGGAGGACGACGAGGAGGAGGACGTGGAGATCGAGCTGGTCGAGGAGGAGCCGCCGTTCCTGCACGGCCACGGCAGAGCGCTCGGCGATCTCAGTCCCGTACGAATAGTGAAGAACCCGGACGGCTCGCTGGCGCAGGCGGCGATGATGCAGAGCGCCCTGGCGAAGGAGCGACGGGAGCAGAAGATGCTGCAGCGCGAGCAGGAGATGGACTCCGTGCCGACCGGCCTGAACAAGAACTGGATAGACCCGCTGCCGGACGCGGAGAGCCGCACCCTCGCGGCAAACATGCGCGGCATCGGCCTGCAAACGCAGGACCTGCCCGAGTGGAAGAAGCACGTGATAGGCGGCAAGAAGTCGTCGTTCGGCAAGAAGACCAATCTGACGCTGCTGGAGCAGCGTCAGAGCCTGCCGATCTACAAGCTGCGCGACGACCTGGTGAAAGCCGTCACGGACAATCAGATTTTGATCGTGATCGGCGAGACCGGCTCGGGCAAGACGACGCAGATCACGCAGTACCTGGCGGAGGCCGGTTTCACCGCGCGCGGCAAGATCGGCTGCACGCAGCCGCGACGTGTCGCGGCTATGAGCGTGGCCAAGCGTGTGGCGGAGGAGTTTGGCTGCTGCCTCGGCCAGGAGGTGGGCTACACCATCCGTTTCGAGGACTGCACCGGGCCGGAAACCAACATCAAGTACATGACGGACGGTATGCTGCTGCGCGAGTGCCTGATGGACCTCGATCTGAAAACGTACTCGGTCATTATGCTGGACGAGGCGCACGAGCGCACGATACACACGGACGTGCTGTTCGGCCTGCTGAAGCAGGCGGTGGGTCGCAGGCCCGACCTCAAGCTGATCGTCACCAGCGCCACCCTGGACGCGGTCAAGTTCTCGCAGTACTTCTTCGAGGCGCCCATCTTCACCATACCCGGGCGCACGTTCGAGGTCGAGGTGATGTACACGAAGGAGCCGGAGACCGATTACCTGGACGCCGCGCTCATCACCGTCATGCAGATCCACCTGCGCGAGCCGCCGGGCGACATCCTGCTCTTCCTCACCGGTCAGGAGGAGATCGACACCGCTTGCGAGATCCTCTACGAGCGCATGAAGTCACTCGGCCCGGACGTGCCGGAGCTGATTATCCTCCCGGTCTACTCGGCCCTGCCGTCCGAGATGCAGACCAGAATATTCGAGCCGGCGCCGCCCGGCTCGCGCAAGGTCGTCATCGCCACGAACATCGCCGAGACCAGCCTGACGATCGACGGTATATACTACGTCGTCGACCCGGGCTTCGTCAAGCAGAAGGTCTACAATTCCAAGACCGGCATGGACAGTCTGATAGTGACGCCGATCAGCCAGGCGGCGGCGAAGCAGAGAAGCGGCCGAGCCGGCAGAACCGGCCCTGGCAAGTGCTATCGACTTTACACCGAGCGGGCCTACAGGGACGAGATGCTGCCCACGCCGGTCCCGGAGATACAACGCACGAATCTCGCCACCACCGTGCTGCAGCTCAAAACCATGGGCATCAACGATCTCCTGCACTTTGATTTCATGGACGCGCCGCCGGTCGAGTCGCTAATCATGGCACTGGAGTCGTTGCACAGCCTGAGCGCACTCGACAACGAGGGCCTGCTGACGCGGCTGGGCCGGCGAATGGCCGAATTCCCGCTGGAGCCGAATCTGTCCAAGATGCTCATCATGAGCGTGCACCTGCAGTGCTCCGACGAGATCCTGACTATCGTCAGCATGCTGTCCGTGCAGAACGTCTTCTATCGGCCGAAGGACAAGCAGGCCCTGGCCGATCAGAAGAAGGCCAAGTTTAATCAACCCGAGGGCGATCACCTCACCCTACTGGCGGTCTATAATTCCTGGAAGAACAACAAGCTGAGCAACGCTTGGTGCTACGAGAACTTTGTGCAGATACGTACGTTGAAGCGCGCCCAAGACGTACGTAAGCAACTGCTCGGCATTATGGACAGGCACAAGTTGGACGTGGTATCGGCCGGCAAGAACACCGTGCGCATACAGAAGGCGGTGTGCTCGGGATTCTTCAGGAACGCCGCGAAGAAGGATCCGCAGGAGGGATACAGGACGCTGGTCGACAGCCAAGTGGTGTATATCCATCCGAGTAGCGCGCTGTTCAATCGCCAGCCGGAATGGGTCATCTATCACGAGTTGGTGCAGACCACCAAGGAATACATGAGGGAGGTGACGACGATCGATCCGAAATGGCTGGTGGAGTTCGCACCCGCGTTCTTCAAGTTCAGCGACCCGACCAAACTCAGCAAGTTCAAAAAGAATCAAAGACTGGAGCCGCTCTACAACAAGTACGAGGAGCCGAACGCGTGGAGGATATCGCGCGTTCGCAGGCGACGTAATTAAGGAATACGCTTATAAAGTCTATGTAAGTATCATTCAACGTGTTTAACAATCCATTTTAGCTCCCAAAGTAGTGCTTGCTTCGCGTTTATGCAGCTCGCACCTACAACAAGACTTTCCGGGACGGGCAACCTTTTTCTTCTGCAAGTGTAACATATAGCATTCTTGATTCATGTAAAAGAAAAATACTTTTGTTATTAGGAAGCAAAGAATATGAAGACAGCTTATGATATCGCCAAGATGTTGAATTGATTTTATTATGGCGTCATGGTGAAAACTGGAGAAATGTAATGCGACCATTGAATTGTGTACAAGAATGCAGTTATAAAAAGAGGATTATTTACAGATCTCTGTGATGTATATATACTTGTAAACATTGTAAATATATAATCATATGCACATTAGACTTTCGATACTCTTCAACGTTTATCAAGATCTACTTCGACAAAGTACGATACATTGAGTAATCAGTCTTCTTAGAGAAGAGGGCAATATTTTAAGATCATACGTTTTTCAGTCTTTCCCCTCTTAATTAGTTATTAAATTTATTAAATAAATACATTTTCAGTAACATTCAATAAGATGACAGGAAAGATTTTCCTATTTAACTGATTCTTTCCCCTCCTTAGATTAATCTCTCACTTATAATAACCGAGTTTGTTATTATATGCGTGGACGCATATGCGTATTACATGTAACACGGCTGACGCACCATTTGTACAAAAGAATCTGTAGGAAATTTATGATCTTCCAAAAGAGACGAATTGATATTTTGTTAGCCAGGAAATATCACTTTCTTTTCCGCTTCCGCACTCATGGTATTGTTCAGTAATACCACTTCCTGATGGTATTACAAAATATATTTTTGGGAAAAGAGGATTTTATACAAATTGAACTATTGAGATTGTTGCTTCTTTTTTACTAATTCCACCAATTGTTTATAGCGCACTTGACACTCCTCCTGCGAACAATATAATTTTGAAATTGTAATAACAAATATTAGAAATGTTCCCATATAATCCGCAAAGAGAAGAGTAGATAACGTACCTTCGTCTTCCCCTCGATGCAATTTGCAATTTTTTCCCACCTATCTACAGACATGCCTTTGGGATATTTCGTCAGGGCTGCCTCTAACGCTCTTTGCTGTTCTTGACTCCACTCAGAAGCGCTGGCTGTGTTTTCACTACGAGTTTTAACCTTCCTCGGTTTGTCCTCCGCAGTAACTTCTTCCACCGTTTCAACAGGTTTCAAACCTTCCTCTTTCACCTAACGTGAAGTAAACGCGATTCAACTTCTGTTGTCGATTTAATAACAGACAAAATTGACGCAACAGTAATAACCTTCTTAGCCATGTGCGTAACTTCCACGACGGTACGATTCATAACGCTCGCGATTTTCTCCCACCGTTCTGGAGTCCCTCCGGGAAACTTCTTCACACATTTAATCAGTTCTAATATGTCATTATCGGTCCACAAGCCACCGGACACCATCGGCTTCTCGTCGACGTGATTCGTATAATCGCAGTTCTCTTTTTTAACAGTTTCCTTAGAATTATTACCGCTTCTCTCTTGCGGGGTAAAGCCAGGCCGACGTTTCCTAACGGCACGCGACGTTACTTCTGGTTCCGGCTGTTCGCTCTCTTGTGCTCTGGAACAGATGTGCAAGTTTTGTACGAGCGACTACGGGCCTCAATTCAAGAGCAATGCAAGTCAACAAACTCAAGTACTCTTATTATCACCAGTGATAAAATTTGGTCTGATTTTATCACTGGTAAGTCGAGTTGTAAGAAAAATTATTTTTTAACGGTAACTGTCAAATTACTAAGATACAAAAATGTGCTATAAAAATTCGTTTTGTTTCTTTCCAAAGCTCTTATAAGCTTGTAATATGTAGATAAAAATATTTAGTGTAACATTTATCGCAAATAGTATAAGAAAAGAGATATTTTATTTAATGATACACCTCTGTTGCGTGACAACAGTATTGACGCATTATTAGCCCAAGTTTTTTTTCTGTTTTTCTTTTAATATTTTTTACTTTTGCTTCTTTTTAGTGAGCTCTCCGTTAACCATCAAACTTTTAAAGGTGAAGTTTACTCATCTTTTTTGTAATAAAACAACAGACGTCGATTCACATCCTCTTGACTCGAGACTCAATTATAGAGAGAAAGAGACGGCTGTATACTTACAACGCCTCCTCTTCCTCCTGCTTTTTCTTCTCTTTCCTTTCTTTCGCAAGCTGAATGACGAGACGAATGGTAGAAGGTATGGCTATCACGGAACCTATTATCCACTTTGGTAACTGAATTGGAAGAGTGTTCCATACACTTGGAGTAGGAATCCTTTCCAAGATGTCGGCTAAATCTGGAACGTCTATTTTGCTCTTTCTATTCTTCTTCTGCATCTTTTGTAGTTTGCTACCTAAAACTTGCTCCTGTAAAATCATAAAGATGCCAATTGCCGCATACGAAACGAGAGGAAAAGAGGCGCCTCTACCGAGCGCAAGGAAGCGTCACTCACGTAGGTGTACCGTTTCTCGAAATACGCCGCCCAGGCTATGAGATACTGCCCTATCGTGATGACTATGAACAAGATGACGCTCATCTCCAGCAATCCCATTTTTCGGACATGGCGATAGTAATACACCGCTGACCGCCAATTCGGCAGCCCGTTAACGAGCACGTTGTCATACTTCTGCCGCTTCCCAGGGTCTTTCAAAACGTCATAAACGGCAACTAACTGAAAGAGGAAAGCCACAGTTGTCAGGACGTCAATTCGGTGAGCCGCGGCGTCTCCTCGTCGCTCCATTTACCGAGTACCTTTCTGAACTGCAGCTCCGCGTCCTCCGCCGGATTTTTGTCTGGATGCAGCTGCAGCGACAGCCGCCTGAAAGCCTTCTTGATCTCGGAGGCGTTCGCGGACTGAAGAGAGAAACAAACGCCAAGTGAATTATAATCGTCGGTCGACGCAGCCTCGCGCTCACGTCGCACACGTTCGAACGTATATCCGCGGGGGAAAGCGTACCTGCGTGACGCCCAGCACGTCGTAGAAATTTTGATTGACCTCCTCGACCACGTCGAACACCTCCAGCTCGTCATTGTCCCACGCGCGGGACGACCTGAACACGTCCAGGAGGCAGAGGACCCCGAGAACGATCGACGGCAGATTCATCCTCGTCCACCGCATGCGGACATAGCTGGGGAGAGTTAATATACACGCGCGTCCCTCCTCACCGGTGCACCGTGCGAAAAAACACCTAGGACATAGCGTCGCGCTCTCTCGCTCTCTGATCCGCCTGGTCGGTCAGCCCGGGGGAGTCAGGTTAGAGATCCTCTTTTTGCCGCAGGTGCCACATTGCCAGATTACCGTGCACTCGTTATCACGGCATCCACGGCATCCGCCGAGATTACTCGCGATTACATACGTCGACGCGCACGACGATACGGTCGATACACGGTCGATATCGCGAGAATCGACCCTCGGCGCGATGCGACCCGCCAATCCGATCGGACCGAGTTATGGCCGTATCACAGTACGCGTTGGCGCATTGCCATTGGCTCAATTGGCTGCCCGAGTGTGATACGGCCATTACGCGCCGTGCACCGGCGCGTTTCCGAACGCGAGAGCAGTGGTTGTCAGGGTTGTTGGTGGTCGACGGTGGTGGTCAATGCGAGAGACCGATACCCGAAATGGATCTCGACGGCGAAACACGAGTGCTCGATGAGGGACGCAACGACACGCGAAACACGAGAGGTACCAGTCGCGCGAGCGCCAGGCACGGGCCGTTCGTATGCGCCGTCCTCACGCGCTGTTATTCCGCAGGTCCCGCGAACCCGCGCGATATTTAGGGGACCATAACCTATGCGGCCACTTGTGCGCACTCACGCAGACAACTCCGGCTGGGCAGCGGCGAGGGTGCCGCACGGTCAAAATGTTGGAGGGACTCGTCGCCTGGGTGCTCAACAACTACCTCGGCAAATACGTCGAGAACCTGAACACCGACCAGCTGAGCATCGCCTTGCTGTCGGGTGAGGTTATGTCGCGCGCTACGCATTCGTCGGGGCACGAGCGGAATGGGGCCGTTCTGTGCTCTTAAGACACGCTTTATGCTTTACATCCTTGTCCAGAGCGTAATGTACAAAGTGCTTGCCGCGTCTAGAAACATTCTACTTTATTTAAGCAAGTCGAGACGCTTAAAAACATTTGTCGGCCACGTGCGATTGCACAATGTAATGTACAACTGATCAACTCGCGCACACCTTTTCAATGTAATTTGTTGGCTGCAAAATAGAATGTTTCCAGACGCAACGAGCACATTGTAGACCAGGTGTTACGTTAAAAACTCGCTCCGGTGCTACGCGGCACAACGCACGTTCGTTTCTAACTTGTCGCTCTACGTTCGCGCGACGAATAAGTTTCTTTTCTTCTACCGTATCGACCGATCTCTTTCGCAATAGACTCGGTTTTCGGTTTTTGTGCCTAAGCGCTCGTTCTGGTCCAGAATGAGTATTTAGGCTACGCAAACCAGTAATTGCGTAAAATCGAGGATACGACCTTGCAAAAGAGATCAGTCGCTATCTCTTTGGGAATATTAAGCGTGGATCAATCGGTTTTACGGCTGCCATCGTACTTACCGCTTAATGCGCTCGTTTTCTCAACGGTCGTCTGTTTTAGGGGAAGTTGAACTGGAGAACTTACCCCTGAAGCGCGAGGCTTTGCGTCACATTGGACTGCCGATGGAAATCAAGGCTGGATTCATCGGCAAAGTCAGATTGCAAGTGCCGGTCAGGCAGATAAGGACCGCGCCGTGGGTGATAGGCATAGAGCAGCTCTATTTAGTGGCAGGACCAATTAATCTCGACGAGGTAAAATGTTGTGGCTTTCCGTATCCTGTTATTTCGAAGTCTCGACGAGAGATTTCGAAATCGTCCGTGAGATTATGTAACGGATGAATTCATGTTGCGTGTACATTTCGAATAATCGATCTAAATATCTAAATAAACATATCTTCAGTACGATAACGAGGCGGAGGAACAAGCAATACTAGAATATAAGCTCAGTCGACTGGATGCTCTGGAAGCGAGATGGCGAGCCGACATAGAGCACGAACCTGGTTATTACGCTTCGAGTTACAGCTCGTGGCTGAATTACGGCACGTCTCTGGTAACGAACATCATCGAGAATTTGCAGTTGAATATCAAAGATGTTCATATTAGGTATGAAGATGGTATTACGCTGCCAGACGGTAAGTAAATAATTTATGTACGAGCGTAATGTTGATGGAAGTTGAAACTTGTACTCGATGTACTCTCGATGAAACCTTCGATCTCTTTATGCGCAGACAATGGCATTGCGTTTGGCATTACGATTGGAGGATTGACTACTCAGAGTTGCGACGCCAACTGGGTACCCAGTTCCACATCTTGGAATCTTACGGACGCGTCGTTCAAGCTAATGGAACTCGATAGTCTGTCGGTTTATTGGAATCACATGAAGAAGGATCAGCTCTTTGGCGGTCTTAATCTGGGCGATCTAGCTGTAAGACGTACAGAGCTCGGTGCACCAATCGCGCTCTTGTTCATCTTATACAATACTGTAACCGATTCGATTTGTAGATTGCCATGAGCAAAAATAAGACTCGACAGCACATCTTGTCGCCCGTGAATGCGAGAGCGCACATTAAGAGGGATCGAACCGAGCGTCCATTGAGGTCTATGGGTAAACCACGTATCGTAGTAGATTTGCTCTTGGATGAAGTACCATTGTCTGTAACAGATGTAAGTCTTGTAAATAATAAGCGACAGTCAAACCCGATTGATTCGCGCAATGTAACAAATTATTCTTTCAGCTGCAATATGAAGAGATGGTCATGTGTGTCAAGGAGCTTGATCGCATAGATCGTCGTAAACAGCAGTGGCGCTGTAGGCCTGTAATCCCCGTGAAAAAGGCTTGCAGGGAATGGTGGAGGTACGCCGCCAGATGCCATCTCGGCAGGGATACGCTGAAACCGAAGCCAACCTGGGAAGATGTACTTCTCAGAGCCAAAGAGAACGTCTCTTACGTTCAAGCGTACGCTAAAGTGTTAGGTACAAACGAATATCTTTTAATGGTTGTTCGCAATAGCGTTCTCTCCTGAAACGATGAAAATTTCCTTTCAAATCTTTTCTCGCCAGGCACGCCTACCTCGATTTTACCGCTGGAAATTAAAACGTTGAAGGAGAAGGTCGAGAACGAGCGGAATTTTGACCAGCTTCGAGTATTGAGGGAACTGGCTATGGAGAAAGTGAAACCTACAAACTCGCAACAAGAGCCTAATATAAATGTGCCGCAGGGACGCGGCATGCTCGAGCAATGGTTTCCACAATGGTGGGGCTGGTCTTCGAAGACGCCTCACAGCAGCAATGGGACGCAAAACGGAAGTAACTCGACTACTTTCGACGGGGAACTGCTAGACGTTTTAGCGGACACCGTGAACGATGACACTCTTCTACGTCGCGACGCGGTGTTCGGTCAGTTCAATTTCGCCCTGGTGCAAGGCGCGGTATCGTTGTGCACCGCGAAAGACGAGAGCAACGGCAGGAAAACCGTGATAGAACTGAAGTTCGAAAGAGTGAACCTGAGCTACGAGTCACGACCCAGGTCCGGGTCCCACAGGTTCTCGATCAGTCTGGGTGCGTTGTACCTGCACGATTTTCTCACGGACAACTCCACGTTTCCCATTTTGGTGCAGCCTCAGGTCCAGTCCAACGGTATATCCTCGCGCGTCCGCAATTCGTCGGAGAAACTGACAAAAACGCCGCGTCACTTGTTCGAGCTGACATACGAGAAAAGACCGTTGCACATTAACGTGGATCATTTGTTGCACGTGTACTCGCAGTCTTTGGATGTCGTTTACAATCCAACCGTGATATACTGGCTGATAGACTTTATGTGCAAGCCGCATCGATCGGTGTCGTCCAACCAGCGATTCCAGGCGATGAAGCGTCGCACGAGGAGGCAGCTGATCAAGAACTGGGAACAGATCTTGGACGGCGATTTCGTATACCGCTCGTCTTGGGATCTACAGTTTAAGATCTCTGCCCCGCAAATCCTATTGGTGGAGAGCTTTGTCGATTCCAATGCGGCCGTGGTGATGGTCGACTTTGGCAAGTTACATTTGTCGAACGACGCGTATCTGAATCAGGTGATACTGAAAACGGAGTCGACCAACAGTGACGACGACGAAGACGAGAGATACGAGACACCTTGCTCCACGCCGCCCGGTAGCCAGGAGAACGGTTCTCTGCACGATTTTCAGGGCCTGTCCGAGACCGAGTTGCACAGGAAATTGTACGACCAGTACTCCATCAATCTAGTGGACCTGCAGATTTTAGTGGGCAAGACAAAGGACAATTGGAAGCACGTTCGCACGAGAGGCATGTCGAGTTTGCACTTTCTCGAGCGTTTCAACATATCGTTACAAATTGAGCGACGTGTCTTTACCACTTCGGATCCTAATTTCCCGTCGGTCACGGTATCCGGTAACCTGCCGAGACTGGTGGTGCACGTGAACGAGCAGAAAGTAGGCGCGATACGCCTAATTTATAACTTACTGTCGAGCTTCTCCAACTCCGCCGGCATCCCGCAGACAGAAGCTATCAGCGTGGAGCCGAAAAGCCCCAGGAAGGAAGAGAATCTGGATCGTTCCTTGAGCCATGCCGTGATGGTGCAATTTATCATCGATCAGATGGCCTTTGAGTTGCAGTCGAGGGGCCGCAGCGTGGCGGAGCTGCAGGTGTCCGGTGTTCGGGCGGCCCTCAGCAAAAGGATGGCAGATCTGAGCGTCTCTCTTTCCGTCCACGGTCTGCTCTTGGTTGACGCTCTTCAGGAATTCGGGCCCGACTTCGAACTGCTGGTGGCCAGCCACAAGCATGTCGGCATGGACAGCGTGTCCGGCAGATTAAGGGATTCGGAGCCGACATCGCCCATCTCGCCGGAGTCGCCCGAGTCACCGGACTCCACAAGGCCACCACGACTGACCTCGCCCGTCGCCCTGACCAACGCTCTGTCGACTCTGGCGAATAAAACTAAGACCCCGCAATCACCTAAGAACAATTCGTTGGTCGGCCTAGAAAAATTAGACTCGGAAGCGCTGATTGTCGTAGAGTTGACGCTGGTGGACGACCCCGCGGAAAATTTAAGAATGGCCAACATACAATTCAATAATCTGGATATCATAGCTAATCAGGAGACGATAGTGGAGTTGCTAGGTTTCTTCCGGAGACTCTTGCCGCTGCAAAAATCGCGGACGGCGTACGTCGCGAGCCGAGACGATTCTCTGTCGAGTCAGAGTATAGAAATGAGGTCGATGTCAACGAGAACCGAGATCACCTTCGACTTTCACCGCTTGAACGTGCTGCTCCTACGCGCGGTCATGCAGGACAATCACTTGGTGGGGCAGAAAATCGCCACGGCGACCATGTCGGACGCGCGCATACAGGCGACTTTGGCCGCGAACACGTCGATCTCGGGCTCCCTCGGTGGCGTGCAGGTTCTCGACCAGACGCCAACCGGGAAGACGCATCAGCGGATAATCAGCGTGGGTCGAGACCCCCTGGCGGACCCGCAGCACCATCCGCTCGAGCACTTCAGCAGTCTGTCCGATCAGCCGGAGGCGTTCAAATTCGTGGCCAGTCGCAACACCAGGCAAGCCAGCGAGGAGGATTGCACGGAGATCGACCTCGACCTGACGATACGCGTGGCCAGTGTCTGGTACACTCACGCGCCGCACCTGATATCGGAACTGCGCTCGTGCGCTGACGAATTCAAGCAATATCTGAGCAACTTTGCCCGCCAGATCAGCGCAGCCGCCACCGACATGGCGATCGGTCTGGTGAACGCCGACGATTGGACGATCCCGCCGCGCAAACGTCTGCCGAGCGTCTCGATTGATCTGGATAACGCGAACGCGCTGTCGCTGAGATTAGACGTGCTCCTGGAGAGCCCGGTGCTCGTGATACCGCGTTCCTCGCACAGCAAACAGGTGTTCGTCGCTCACCTGGGCACGATGTCGCTGCGACACGAACCCCACTTGGGCTCCATGGCGAAGCACAAGGTGACGCTGGAGGTGCGCGACATGAATCTGTATTCCCTCGAGGTGTCCGCCAACATCGGGCAGCCGCAGAGCAACCTGCCGAGGGCCGAGGAGATGTACTCGTGCAAGGAGTCGGGTAAGCCGATACTGCACGACACGACGCTCAAGATCTTGGTGGAGAAGCAAAACACGTTGACGCAGAGCATGAGCTTCCTACTTGACGGCGGCGACTTTACGAGCAACAGTCCGATTGTGCAGGTGCACGGCGCCGTAATAACGCCGTTGAAAGTGTCGCTGTCGCGCGGCCAGTACGAGCAGCTGCTCGACACCGCCCACCGATTGTTCTCCATGCCGGCGGTGACCGCGACGGCCGCGGTGTCGGAATACGACGATCTCGATGGACCGAACGACTACTCGGAAAAGCTCGACCTCTGCGTGAAGGTCTCGTTCGAGCTGCCGATCCTTAGCGTGGAACTGAAACAGGCGCACTCGGAGCAGCCGTTGGTGGAGCTGTCGATGCGCGACTTCGTCGTCAAGTACGACAAGTTACACGGGAACGAGTCCAGCGTGCAGGTCGCGCTGCGTTCCCTCTTGATGGAGGATCTCCTGTGCCCGGTTGGCTCGCGGCATCGCTACATGATGCAGTCGTCGGCGCCCACGCGTGCCAAACTGCCCACGGGCGTTTCCAGGTCCTGTCCGGATCTCGCGTTCGCGCGGCAGTACAAGAACGCCTTCGGGCATGGCAGTCTGCCGGATCGGCTGGAGACTTACAGCCTGTACGACGCGATTCCGGCGCACTGGCGCAGGAAGCCGGCGGTCTCGTCGGCCGCCGACACGCCGCACACTCCGCCGCCGTCGCCGGGCGGCGTCGCCAGTGAAGAGAACCTGGTGCTAATGAGTATCACCATGACACGTCCCGAAGAGAACGGCTGCGTCGTACCGGAAGATCGGTTCCATCGCAAAATGGTAACCGTGGACTTCAATTGCCTGGACTTAGTGATAAGCGTCGAGTCGTGGATGGTGGTGTTTGACTTCTTTGGGATTGCAGGCCTGTCCGGGGCGGCGGGTGACCAAGTCGCCGCGCATCGAGCCACACCGGACAGCGACATCACCGGCGCGAGCAAGGTGGACGACAATTTGCCGGTAAGGTCGGAAACGGAGATAGAAGTGAGATCGCTGACACTGGTGCTGACGCAGCTGGAGCGCGAAATAGCCAAGGCCAACGTGTCCAACGCCAGTATGCATATCCTCAAGACGGTGGACGGCAAGACCAAGGTGTCCGGGTCGTTGGGCTCGATGTCGTTGCTGGACCTGACGCCGCATGGCCGATTCTACCGCGAGAGATTCCTGTCGTCCGGAAGGAAGGCGCTCAACTTCCAGTACTCGAGCTACGCCGACTGCGAGGATCGGCCTCACGACGCGCGGCTAAAGCTGGAGATGTCCGCCGTGCATTACGTTCACACTCAGCGATTCGTCGCGGAGCTGCAGGCCTTCTTCGGCCACTTCTCGCAACTATGGAGCATCATGCGGAATTTGCGGGCCGGCGTCGGCGCCGTCATAGACGTGAACAAGCGCGGCACGCGATTGTCGCTGCAGCTGCACGCCGGCGCACCGGTAATACTGCTGCCGGTGAGTTCCAGGTCTGACGAATTGATTCTGCTCGACCTGGGAGAGCTCACGGCGCACAATCGATTCGACACCTCGTTAATCGTACCGGACTGCCTGCTGGACGTGATGCTGCTGGAGCTAGTCAACATGGACGTGTACGCGGCGCGGCGACTCAAGTGCGACTCGAGCCTGAAAGAGGACGCGGACGCCTTGATGGTGGGTGGCTTCCTCGTCAAGAAGATGGGCTCCTCGTTGCTCACGGAAAAGTGTCATTTGAAGCTGCGCGTCGAACGGAATCTGGACACTTACGTCAGCCGCGACATACCCGATCTCAGTATACACGGTATACTGTCGACAATGGACTGCGCCCTGGACCCGGAACAATACATGCTGATCCGCGGCCTCTTGTCTTACAACATCGGCGAGAACCTGGACGACCTGCGTCTCCTCGTCCAGGATTTGAATCACACGGTGGAATACGCGATCCCAGTGGACAATCGCGCGAACACGTGGACCCGATCCTGCATAACTCTCGAGCTGGTGAACGTAACGGTGAAGCTGCATCCGAGTCACAACATCGCGGCGCTCGCGTGCATCAACTTCATCAAGTCCCGACTGACGTTGGACTCGCTGAGCGACGGCTCGCAGGACATCGATCTGGTGTCGCAGGAGATCCTGATCACGGACACGCGTTTCCAGAACGAGCCGGTGGATCGGCAGTGCAACGTGTTTACGCGAATCCTACAGCCGCTGAGAGACACGGCGGACACGACCGAGGCCGCGCAGGACCGCGTCCAGGCGGAGGTGCATCACCGGAAGCGCAAGGCTTACTCGGCGACTACCATTCTGCTGCACAGCATGCGACTGACCGCTATTCTAGACTGGTGGCAGGCCGTGCGAGACTTCCTGTTGCTCAACTCGCCGGAGCCGGACCCTATACCCGGCGCCGTGCACGTGTCAGTTGTCAATCAGGAAGCCGAAGTCGTCGACACCGCCGCGACCGCCGTACCGTTTGAACTCAAGATCAACATCACCGACTCGGAGCTGGTTATCGTCGAGGACACCGCGATCCTCGACACCAACGCCGTGATTCTCAGAACGACCGCCGTCCTGTCGTACCGCTCGGCGCCGCAGGACGGCGAGAAGCCGCTCTCCTGCAATCTCTCGCATTGCGAACTATTTTCGTGTATCCTGGGCCTGGAGAACGAGACCGCTCTATCGATCATCGATCCGGTCGGAGCTAGCTTGGATCTAACTCAGGACAGATCCCTGGAGATCCAGCTGCAGCCATTGTGCGTGAGACTGAGCTATCACGACGTGACCATGTTCTCCAGGATGCTGAGCTCCCTTCCCAAGCAGACCTTGTGGGCGAGGCAGAGATCGAGCGAGGCGGGCCTGGAGAGCAATCAGATAATGGACGGCCAGGTGTTGAAACTGATCAATTTAGGTTTCGCAGAGGCAGACTGCAAAATCGCGCTGGATCACTGCGACGGCCAGCTGGACGATGCCGCTCTGTGGCTGACGCAGAACGCGGTGCCGACGAGCGCCGGGACGGCCGCGGCCAGCGACGACTCGGTCTTCCGGGCCATAGAGCTGCAGGTGTCCTGCATGCGGATATGTATCATCGACGATTGTCGCGACGCGGACGTGCCGCTTTTGGAGATCACCTTGGCGGACTTCAACATGCGGAAGCTGAGTCAGCAGCCGGGCTTGCTGTCCGCCACTATCGGCGTGGACTACTACAACCGAGTGCTGAGCGGCTGGGAACCGTTTATTGAACCCTGGCGGGCGAACATTGACTGGGAACAGGTGTTCGCCAGCTCGTTCGATCCGAAGAGACTGCACGTGTCCATCAACTCCTACGATTCTGTGAACGTTAATGTCACGCTGACGCTAGTGGAACTCGTGCAGCTGGTTAAACACAACTGGACGCAGGATTACTATCTATCTAACGGAAACGCGATCGTCGGTAAATCGGCGACGACCGGACAGGTGTATCGTCGTCGCTCGCCCTTTATACCATTCGCCCTGAAGAATGACACTGGCTGTCGGCTTTGGTTTAAAACGTTCATCGCCACGACGGACGAGACGATAGACGTGAGCAAAGCGTCATCTCGAACGAAGAACATCCCAGACAAGGACGACACGTGGATAGAGGTGATTCCGGGCGACACGACGCCGTTCACGTTCGAAGAGAGAGGCAAGCTGAGGCATCACGCGACGCATATCGTCAGGAGACACCAGATTGCGGTTCTGGTCGAGGGCTGGAAGCCGGTCGATCCTGTGACCGTCGATCGCGTGGGCATTTACTTCCGACACGCAAATGCTGACATCGCCGGATTTCAGGTAAGGTGATACTATTTTATGCTCATATTCCTTATGATTGGATCACTTTCTATATAATGCTGTGCTGTAGTGTTATGTATCTTTTTACAAAAATTGGAAATTATCATTCCCTAAATTCCAAATTATCTCATACTTTTTTACTACACTCGCATGTATAGGGCCTAGCAGAATGGCTGTCCTGTACTCTTAGGCTAATATTACATTTGTCGTACGACAAATTTTTCAAGCGTGTCAATTGACTGCAGAATAGAAAAGTTGTTGAGTCTCTAGAAATTTTCTATTCTGCAGCCAATCGACACGCTTGACAAATTTGTTGCACGACAAATGTAATATTAGCCTTAAGACACAAAACAGTTATTGTACGTTACTTTAAGACGAAGATTTAGAACATAAAACATTATGTTCAGGCCTTCTGTCCTTTTAGGTGGTCAAAGAGAATTTATTTTGGCTCATTATAAACATACAATAATACAGTATACTGTAATAATAACAATGTTCATTTTCAGTCGATCACACCGAAAGCTAGAGTCGTGTTTGCTGTGGAATTGGAAGGATCCGCCAGGAAGTTAGTTACTATTAGATCAGCCCTTCAGGTGTCCAACAAGCTGGCTCATCCGATCGAGATCAAAATGGAAAAATCGTTGAACCTTGGATGTTAGTTTTTTTTTTTGCGATTCGCCCTTGATAACGATTAGCACAAATCTGATCAACAGTTGTATCTTTTCAGACTTGTCCTTGACCAGCACTGGAAGAATTCTACAAGTGCCGGCGCAATCGGTGATGTCCGTGCCTTTGACGCACACCGGCGTGCAGATGTGCTTCAAACCGCTCATCTCGAACTACCTGTTCCAATATTGCATGGAATCGGTGGACTGGACGGTAGTTAAAAAGCCGTCGGAGGTAACAGAGAACTATGTCACTTGCCGGACTAATCAGAACAATATATTCAGGTATCTATGAAAGCGGAGCTTTTACCTCGAAGAATCTAGCGAAACTTAATTATCGTTTTCTCTTGCCGCAGAATGTGCGTGGCCGTAAGACGAAACAATTATCCATCTGACGGTATGCAAGTGTTGCCGGCGCACACAATCGCAGTAATGGCGCCCATAACGTTGACGAACCTGTTGCCGTACGAATTGACGTACGAGGCAGGTGTAGAAGGCAGTAGAATCGCTCCCGGCTGCAGCGCCGATTTGCATTGCGCAAATTTGAACGAGCAACTAGAAATTACGATTCAATTAGACGGTTATCCAGGGTACGGAGTGGTACGTATGACAATTGACTAGGTTTTTTTCACGTTAAATTTGATTATTTGCTGACTTCACTTTTATCACGTTTCAGTAATGATTTGTTAATAGTGAAATGTGACAAATAATAATGCATTTCAGATAATGCTGCCACCGAACATTTCTTCTTTTACCGCTCGCCTCAAATTGTTGGATTCCGCCAGCCGGATGCTTTACCTCCAAGCAACTGTGGCTGTGGAGAAAGGTGCCGCCATGCAAATCAACATCACTGCGCCTTATTGGATCATCAACAAGACCGGATTGCCGTTGGTCTTCAGACAAGAGGGAGTCGGCCTCGAGGCGGCAGGACAATTCGAAGAACACGAAAGAGCGAGGATGGTAGCTCCGTTGCTATTCTCGTTCAGCGACGAGGAGGCCAGTAGAACTTTGTCGGTGAGGATCGGAACGGAAGTTCATCCTCATGGGGTACCACAGTGGTCGCAGCATTTTCATTTGCAGCCTGGAATTCACGTAAGTATATTGTCACGCAAGATCTTTGCTCCAATTTTTATTGTAACAATTTTATCCTTTTCGTACGCAATCCATATATTATATGTTTCTGTACTTTTAAATGTTCAACTCTTGGATAATTCAATCTCTTACTTTGATACATGAACAAATTCATGGAACAAAGTGTTTCAATTATTCTGATGACGATCATACATTTACTTTACGTTCTGCAGGTTCATCGCTTGAGAATCAGTCTACGCGATGGCAGACCCGATATAGTCTACTTGATTAGCGTAGCCACTCGCGCAGCAAGAGGAAGGTACAGAGCCACTACAGTGGTTACACTATCACCGAGGTATCAGTTGCACAATAAGTCGTCTTACACGTTGGAGCTGGCTCAGAAATGTTTCACGACGACTGTCGTAAGTTTGTTACGGTCGCGACGATATCGAAGAATAACAATTTTTGTTACTCAGTAACAATGTCTGTTTCAGTCTCATCCGGATGCCCAGGCGACACATATAACGACCATGCCCGACTGTCACATGCCCTTCCACTGGCCACGATTGGATAAAGACTTGTTGCTTTGCGTCAGGATCGTTAACGTTCCGGATTGTATGTGGTCGGGCGGTATGAGACTGGATGACAATTATTCACTGACCATTAACGTCAGGGACGTAACAGGGAAGATGCATTTCCTACGAGTAGACGTAGTGCTACAGGAGACTACATTCTTCATCGTATTCACTGATGCCGATACTATGCCGCCGCCTATAAGAGTAGATAATTTCTCGGAAGTTCCTTTACTCGTCAACCAGGTATATTTATGTCTCATTTGAGTACTGCATTTAAATTATAATATTAATATCTTCAGAAATTTTATCTAATTTTTTAATTTGCAAATACGTACTTGTAGATCGGAGTTCCCGATAATCTGCAGTGGACCGTGAGACCCCACTCGTCGGTACCGTACGCCCTGGACGAACCAATAAAAACTGCTGGTTTAGTGCTGACAGCACCCGGAGGCGTGACAGCTTCTTACGATTTAAACATACTGGGAGAGGGCAGAGGGCTGACTTATGAAAACTTCATTTACATCGCGTTCACAGGTACTGTAGTTTCAGTGGCTAAAATAAAGAATAAAATATGCGCAAATACTGATCGTGCACTTTTATTTCAGGCACCTTCAAGACTGATTCCGATCTCGGGGCAGGCGAGAGCAATTTAGATCCGCTGGACGTAGAAACTCAGAGACTGGTCTTAGAAGCTGGTTCTGGGGGTTGGGTTGCCCTTCGAAGGAAACAGTACGGTGACAGAGCGCAGCTTTGGAGAATGACCGGCGATGGACAGCTGCAGCACGAAGGTAACGCGAGAAGATCAAGGCAAAATGTTATTTCCAACACAATTTGTACCACGAAACAATTATGATGACGTACCATCCTTCTCACGTGTATAATTTTAATGAGACAGGCTCCAGTCCGCCGAGAGACAAACATTCTAAAGTTCCGGACACGATATTCGTTTTGGACATAGCAGGCACCGCACCGCAACCGTTCACCTATTGCGCTCTCGCCCTGAGGAAACCGGACCCCAGGCGACGATCGACGCAGACCTGGCGATTTACCGACGACGGGCGTCTATGTTGCGCACACAAAAATATGTGTGTTCAGTCGAAAGACGGCTTTATGGGACTATACGAAGGTTGGGACGCTGCTTTCATTTGCACGCAATTTTTGCTCATCCGCTTAATGATCAAGTCGATAAGGATCGTTCGCGAGAATTGCGAATTTCCTTTTGTCACGCGCTTCATCGTTAAACATACTTTCTCTTATTTTGCGTTGCTTTCAATTGGTCCAACACACCCTTTGTTTGCGAGCTAATTGTCATTTTTATTAAATGCGTGTGTGATATAAATCTAATGCTTCTACCTGTAAATGTGCCAGGCATAAAAGGTAGTAAGTTGAGCGGTACGGTATCGTTGAAATTGGCAAAATGACTCGAACGTTCAAAGCGCGTTGATGACGACAGGTGCCTGCCACTTGTCTTGCGATATTATTTTGTACTCTACAATTTGTCTGCCGATTATCTAATTTCCATCGTTGTTAAGAGTCCTCTATTTTTTTTTGGTCACTATTTCTTTCTCGCTACTTTCGACTGGAGAGACCTAAATTGATCATGAATGAATGTTGCAGGCGGCAGTGTCGCCCGTTGGCAAATGTGTACGTATAGTTTCAGAGTACACATTAAATTCGGCTGTTCCCTATGAGCTTGCCCATAAGTATTTACGTGCTATAACACCGCCTCTCTTCGCTTGTTTTATCCTTTTTTTTCTTTTTTTACCTCGTAAGCATTGCATACCTTCCCAGGAACGTCAAAGCGCGATATAAGAGAAAAGAAAAAATTTTTTTTCCTGTACGAAGTCTTTACGGGAAAGAGAAAAGAGACTTTTTCTTCTCTAATAAAAGACGCAGAGATCAAGTTATAACACTCGTGAGATTATGAACTCGCGATCAAGTCAATCACGGCGTTATCGTACTCTGGCGTACAGTGCTTCTGCATTCGCAAATCTTTTTAATTCGTGCAACCGCATCGCGCGTATTTCCACAAAATTAATAAGAGGAACTGCCGCTGTTCTTGTAGGGAGCGAAGCCGTGCTGGGCCCGCAGACGCACAGCAATCCACCGCCGATCGAGCAACGTGTGGGTAGACAAAAGCTGCGGCCTGGTTCTGGATTCTTGTCGGTCAGAGTGACCACCGACGGCCCGACCCGCGTTCTGCAAGTTTTGGACATCAAGGAAAGGGTGTGTGTCAGTTTTAACAGTTCGCTATTATTCATTCATTCTGTCATTTACCTTGGACAAACTGTTATTCCAAACATGATTATGTCGCGAGCGAATTATTGACGACACTAATGCCACAGTTAATTATCCACTTTTATCTTTTTGCACTTCAGAAGAAAACGTTCGCCCTACTCGAGGAGCGCGACTGGTCGAACATCGCCGTGACTCATCGGCCCACCCAGATCGACACTGACATTAAAAAAATGGATTCCAGCGAATTAAATCTCGAGCTGAACTTGCAGGCCGGTCTCGGATTGTCCATCGTGTCGCAGAGACCGCTGGAAGAGCTGTTGTTCGCGCGGCTGGCCGCAATCTCCTTAGATCTAGTGCAGACCCCGTTGAACACCACGTTGGATCTGAGCGTCGCCGACGTTCAAATCGACAATCAACTGTTTGAGGCGCAGTGCACCTCGGTTTTGTTCGTGACACGGTCGTCCCGTACGGAGGACGAGTACCGGCCCGCCCTTCATTTAGCAGTGGAGAAGTTACAGTCGAAGAATCAGAATGCCGAGATATATAAACACGTCATAGTCAGCGTCAAACCACTGTGCATGCACTTGGAAGAGAAATTTATCCTGAAACTGGCGGCATTCCTCGGAATCGGCAAGTCGGAGCTGGAAGTGCCCGTCGACGAGAATGACTTCAAGGCGCAGAGATTTATCTCCGAGGTGTCCGCCGCGCATGCCAAAAGATATTACTTTGGCGCCCTGAAACTCGTTCCTAATCAGGTAAATGTCGACGTGGCAGAAAGTTCATTCATTGATTTATTAATAATATTAATATTTATTCGCATGGTCCATTTCTTCCTTCAGGTGAAACTCAGCGTGCTCACCACGACGAAATTGCCACATCATCTGCAGGCTGTAAAGAGGAAATTGGGGTTGACTCTAATCAACTTCGAGAACGCCACTATCGAGCTGGAACCGTTTGTTAAGAAACATCCTTTCGAGAGCAGTCAATTTTTAATACACTCTATCATAAAGCACTACAAAGATGTACGACAAATATAGATTTTGCTATACAGTCTTTTTTTCGCTCGTTCATTGACTTAATAAACAAATGATGTTTCAGGAATTGAAGTGGCAAGCTGCGGTCATTCTAGGTTCTGTAGATTTCTTGGGAAACCCTCTTGGATTCATGAATGACGTCACGGAAGGTGTTTCTGGTCTCATCTACGAAGGCAGCGTGAAAAGTCTAGTGAAGAACGTCACGCATGGTATCTCGAACTCGGCGGCGAAAGTGACGGAATCTCTGTCGGACGGTTTAGGGAGAGTGATCATGGACGAGAGCCACGAAGAGGCCAGGCAGAGGATCCGGGCTAACACTACGGGCAGCAGCGATCACCTGATGGCCGGCTTAAAGGGCTTCGGTTTCGGTCTACTGGGCGGCGTCACCAGTATATTCAAACAGACCTACGACGGAGCGACCAGCGAGGGTTTTCCGGTAAATATTTAAAAACGAACTTGGCCCTTCCCATATAAATGTCACCTGTAGAACTTGGAGATAATGGACGATATAAAATTCCAGGGTTTCTTCGCGGGCTTTGGAAGAGGAGTGGTAGGCACGATAACGAAACCCGTCGTCGGCGTTCTAGATCTGGCAACAGAGACAGCTAGTGCTGTTCGAGAGACAAGTAGAAGGTAATATGATTATAAAATTAAGTTGTGCTAGGCCCCTATATTAAACTTAACATAGATATAGCGATATATTATAGGGACAATGGGAGCCAGTTACTGGATGTTTGGTGAAGTCATATATTTAAAATAAACAATAAAAAGGTTGTGTCTACAACGCTTAAGCCAACGACACACGATACTATTTTTCCTACTCAATTGCTTACGTTAGTCAATCAGGATTTAGCCTTAAATCATCTGATCTAAAACTCTGCATCCTTATTGGTACTAAGCATTGTAATGACTCCTATTGCCCCTGTATCTATTATTGTTAATGTGATTACATTAACATATCACAATTTCCCTAATGATTACGCTACAAGTATTTCTGGACGATTGATTCTTCGATTAATCTCGTGTACAGCGCTCATCGTGCAATACCGAAGCGCGACCGACCGCCGCGCGTCGTCAGCGGTTCTACCGGATTGCTGCCACCGTACAATCGTCAGCAGGCCGAGGGCCAGGAGTTTCTGCACAGCATTAACAATCGCGACTACTCCGAGCTCTTCGTCGCCTACGAGTGTCTGTGCAGCGGCACGGAGAACCTTCGAGTGCTGGTGTCCAACGAGAGAGTACGCGTCATCTCTGGCGGCACGAAGGCGGTGGTGACTCAAGCCAGTTTGGCGGATCTTCTGCGTTGCCAACCGATGCAGAAGGTCCAGAGCAACGGCGTCATCCTCCATTACATAGAGCTGATATCCAGATTCGACTCGTCGGCCGCGGTCAATCTGGACGGTTTGGCCGAATTGTTGAGACGGCCGAAGGTGCGCTGTGACAACGAAGAGGTGGCGAAGCGGGTAAGTGCACGAAATATCAAATGGCGTTTCTCTCTTTCTTATTCCACGAGCGTCGCAACTCATTACCACGCCTTAACTCGTTTTCTTCACGGTCGTAGGTGTCGCAGCAAATCAACTATGCCAAGGGAATGCACGAGGAGCGAAGCTTAACGTTGTCATCGTCGGATAACATGTTGGACGACGTACAGCACTACAAGTAAATCGACTGCGCGACAAGAATTCGAATCTTATTTCTGACGCGTTTCCCCGGACGTGCTCTCTCTCTCTAGTCAAATTTTTAACTTTATCATGTAAAGCACACGAGAATCGGCAATGCCTTAGTTACAACGCTTAACGTTAAGTTTATGAGAAGACTGATACGAGAATTATCGTATAAAAGTAATTGCTCGCCGATAAACGACAGGCGGCTTGGATCGGGCGTAATTCGAGCATAATCAAATTCCAATTTCTCGCACGAATGGCACAGAAACTTTTGATACGGATCGATGAGGTGTAAAGTTAGTCATAGGAGTGAACAAATCGAGAGATTTTCTAACGTTGTACATACATACACGTGTACATATGCCAGTTAAACGCGCGCGCGCAGGATGTCCCAGCATCACCGCTCTCGATGAGACCGTCAGCCTTCGGTCAAGCGGGAAATTTTTTATCTCTGTAATAAAGTTATTTCGTCACGCTTCGAGTTTTAATTGCTTGTAACTCAAAGTCGGCGCGTCGACTTGGCGTCCACAACTGGAACGCGGTGATTTTGGGACGCGCCGTGTCTGTGTATATACATGTATTAAAGTTAACGAATTACTTTATCCACGGATTTACCTACTTAACTTAGATAGAGAAACACTCCAACCAAAGCTTTTAGTGTACGTTTAGCGGGTACAATTATCGCGTAGCACGTATTCGTTCTTGTTTTCTTTTTTTATGTATACACGTATACGTTTTTCGGTAGCACAGGTCCTTTCTGCGGTAGCTGATAGCACGTTTTCGTTTTGCATCGTCTCGACGTGCTACTTTGTACAGAAACAACAACCCTTGCGTATGTAAGAACACCCGTGTGTAACAAAAGAGCGCGCGTAAACTGTACAAATAGATTAATTCAGCTATGTTTAAGTACTTTTGTAAAGCTGGCGTACGAGATGCGAGAATAATATACGTTTGTAAAATATATATATATATATATATATCACGTTGATACTTGTTAAGCAGATTAATAAATGTTACAAGTATGACAGTGAGTTGGGGTACAAAAGGTGCTTTATATTCTAAGGTATTGTAACTTCTCTGATGGAAATATTTTGCTGAAAGTATTACGGAAAGTATATCGGTGAAGAGCGAGGTGAAAGTTACTGAAAAATTACTGAATGTATCTCAAAATAAATTCAATTTTTATTATGAGATTCAATGTAATTCTGCGAAATATGAGGGGAGTGAAAGTATACTGTTGAAAAAGCAATAAAGAAACTGTGAAATATCAAATAATATGAAATTCATTGAATTTAATTGAAAGCTGTTGACTTCTTGATGGAAAATTTTGGAAATGATTTTTCGCTCAATTTTTATACTGAAATATCGACGAAATGTTTAGCGATACAAGGTCGAGAGAGAGAGAGAGATTTTCACCTACATTTTAGCATATTTTCAGTGAAATATTCCCAGCGTTATTCAAAACAATGTGAAATCGCGACGGGCAAACTCCGAGCGCATTTTTGAACTCGACCCAGCGAGAATTGGTATCGAATCGATATCGAAATCGTTCGATTGACATCGATTCGACATCGGTCGACGAATCATTTCTCTCGCTGGGGGAATTGTAAAGAAAAAAAGAGGATGGCGGAAGTCCGCAGAAAACGTTGGCTTCCGGCCGCGTTTGAGCCGCGTAAATTGGATATGTTTCATCGTGAACCCGACGCTGCTAAAAATTTAAACGCACGCCGCCTGGCACGGAAATAATCGGGGAGAGAAATTTATCAATGTTGCTCCGATTTCGAAGCTTCGGTCCCCCGCCGCGCGAGGTCGCCCCGCTCAAATGTCATCCGCGGATTCGATCGCGAGTGCGTTTGTGTGGCACTTTGAAAAGTCGTGGTGCCACGGCTCGCCTGCGTTATCGTTGCGCTTATGCCGCTGGCGATCCCTCGCCACCGGCACATGTAAACGAGGACCCTCCCGTCGTCTCGAGCAGCC
The DNA here is from genome assembly GCF_000949405.1 of Vollenhovia emeryi. Taxonomy (NCBI): domain Eukaryota; kingdom Metazoa; phylum Arthropoda; class Insecta; order Hymenoptera; family Formicidae; genus Vollenhovia; species Vollenhovia emeryi. The sequence goes on from NW_011967139.1 coordinate 590,239, forward strand.
CGGAGACATGGAAGAGACATGTCTGGAGGAGGGACCTGCGGGAAATTTCGAAAGGGCCACCCTGGAAATCGCCAGTACCGACCGTGAGTCCCCGCCGTCGGTCTCTGCCGCTGACAGTTTTCATTAATTCCCGATTCCGCGGGAGTACGCGCGGCCGCGAGCTCACTCTTGTTTGATTTCAGCCGTCAGACCGTCGCTGGAGAGCGCGGACGACGCGCCGAAGCGGAGCTCGGCCTCCAGGGACGTGTGCAACGTGCCGTTCAAGCACATAGACATACACACGTTTTTCACCGACAGGAACGAGGTCGTGGAAAGGGCGATAAGCGACTGCACCGAGAAACTGATAAATCAGAACAATGACGAGCTTGTGGGCAGCTGGCTGCTGACAGAGTGAGCACTGTCCGCCCGACGAGTCTCTATTATCACATCTGCGTTGACAGAAAAGCATTCTTCTTTTTTTCTCTCTTTGCAGAATAAGCCTGTGGGACACGGAGAAGGAGAGGCTCGTGTTGTTGGCGACGAAAGCCCTCTACTCTATAAAGTACGACTTTATTTCTCTAAAGATACTCGACTTCAATCGAGTGCCCATACTGCTGTTTGATACAGTGGTCACGGGGGATCTGATTTATCCGACCACGTCTCTCGCACCGTGAGTACCGTTGTGATTCCCGCGCCGGCAGTTTATGCGGTAAACACAAGTGCGATCCGACGGCTTCGACGATACCCTTGATTCTGGGTCCCTCTGATCGGAGTCCGGCCAATAGGCAGTTCTGGCAAAACGACGCGAGAGAGAAAGAACTAAATTCCCTCACGCTCTACAGGACGCTGTATGCTGTGTGCGAAGTGAGAGGAAATACATTCCTTTCTCGCGTCATTTGCAGAAACTGGCCAGACTCTGATTAGAGGGGCTCTACTCTCAGCGATAGAGGAGTCCTCTGTTATGAGGCAGGCTCCCAAAAATGAGATGGCGGGGTTTCTGCTAAGTTATCAGGCGTCTGTTGATTCCACCGTAAACCTGCTGCCCTTGGAATGAAGTTTGTTTAGTGGGAAATTCAGTTGTCGCGAGAAGAGACTCGGCGAAATCGGTTGTGGGAAAACTCGCTGTCTCGCTATTGGGAGCTGATAATGGGGGGGGGACTCTCCTCTGTCCCTTTACCATCGAGAAGGTGTTGAGCTTCACAATGAGACGTGCAGCAAAAATCTATGTTTGGTATAAAATAGAAATGACATGCTTCTATGTTCCCGCCCGACGTATATCATTCATGCCGATCTAATGTATTCTAGACGATTAAGCGGATTAGCGGAAGGCGTGTCGTCTATAATTCATTGTGCGGTGCGTCAGGAATGGTCCTCTCTCGCAGGTTGCTCTAATCTTACTCAATTCGAGCCTAGGTATACAGCTTTGTTGTCTATCAGCACTAATTCCCCCGTTTTCGTTTCGTCAACTCGCCTATGTATTTTTATCTTTATCGCATCTTTATTATATCGCACCATGTATCTGTTTTACCGCACACTCGTTTTGTATAATACGCTTTCTGTGTGTTTACGTAACTGCGTATTTTCGTAAAACAGCTTTATCAGTGTTGTACAGTGCGATGTGTTGCGAGAGCCAAGACATCGTAAGCACAATGCAAGATTGGAACGCTTCGCGTTGCAATGTACTGGAGTGTGCGGAAACGAGATTTGAAAATTTTTCAGGAAGCGGCACATGTCGGGGATAAGACTCATGTGGAACAGAGGACAGCCCTTGTCTCTCGTGAAAAAGTGGAATCCGTTTGCGAGAGATATACCGTGGCTCACGTATGCTAGTCATCCGTTGTTCTGGTACAAAGGTAGATGTTAAGTTCGACCATAGCGGGGAAACCGCGGCGTATCGGCCGTGCGCAGAGATTTTCCCCGCTAATAAGACTAACCGAGGGTTGTCCTTTTAGATGGAACCGAGATTGTCAAGACGAGATTTGACATAGAAGCCTTCAGCACTACGCTCAAAAGTTTATTACCTCGTGAATGCAGCGTCGTTACCATGCCGATCGTCGTAGAGAATTATTGCGGTCTCGGTGCCTTAGTGCACAACAGGAACGGTTTGGGATTCTTTAAAGTACGCGGCAAAGTCAGTTTTTAACTTCTCCGGTCTCATAGAAAATGCAAATGTCGCAAGGTATTTCCTCTCAAAATTTCTCCTCGCTTCTAGAATCTTTTCTGTATTATTTTTCAACTCCCTGTACAGTATTACCGTAGCGAAATTAATATTGAAAACGCAATTCTCATCTATGATAAATATATACACGTATATATATTAATAATAGCAAATATTATTAATGTATATGCAGTAACATTAAATTACATGCATATTGAAATTAAATCTGCTGCAGTATTTTTAGAATTGCTTAATTATTTTCATAAAAATCCAACAGTCTATTGAACAAAAGTCGATTAAACAAATGACTTATCAATTAATTGCTGCATATTTCCTGCAGTATTATATAAATTATATATTTATATAAGCGTAATATATATATATAATACATATGTTAATTCTAAGATATGTATACATATTTCCTGTTATACATTTACACTGTGCTTAATTATTTCGTACAAAGAAGTACGAAAGTTTGATTTCTCAATTTATAATAAACTTTTAAAATACTTTAACATTAAAAAAACTCGCACTACTCTTGATACTTGAACTACTATATGGAAGGATTTACAAATAAACGACACTTGTCGTGATTTCTTATCGTAGAACCACGCAATGTACTTGTACAATGCTACACGTCTACATATTTTTTGAGTTGATAATAAATGAGAAATCTTGAATATACTTCGGCATCTCTCTAATTCAGGTAAAAATCCCAGCGAGAACACTGGGGTCGAAACCGCGTTCCAACCGTCGGTTCTCGAAAATAATGAAGCTTTGGAGCTTCATCTTTTGTATTAAATTACTACGTACTTACCCTGCCGGAAATAATTCTACAAAATTCTACAAGAAAGTTAAATATAACAGAATCTACGAAATTCTACGTAAATTTAAAGTGTTATGAAAATCAACATGAAAATGCTAGAATTGGAACACTTTTGTTAATTTTTGTAATATTCTACAAGTAAGCGGATGTTTTAATTCTTCAAGATTTTGTTGTTTCACAAATTTTTAAAACCGGTAAAGTTTTGTACTAATTTTTACAAAATGTACATTTTCATGAAATATTACAATAATTTCTTGATTTGAGAACATTGTAATTTGTGGTACTATTTTGTAGATATTTTTACAAAAAAAGAAATGTTTCAACGAAGATATAAAAATTTCTACAAATTTCTATTTCAAGTAAATTTTTTGTAGTTATTTATAGAAATTTTTCCGCTAGGGTACGTTAATACTTTTAACACTTTGTGGGAGAGACCTGCCAAGTTTAATACAAGAAGTAAAGTTCCAAAACTTGTAAGTTTTCGCAAACTGACAGTTGGGACGCGATTTCGACTCCATTCCCGCCCCAGTGTCCTCACTGGGATGGGACAAGCGCCTCGAGCAATCAGAACTTTCGCTAATTATATATTCGTAAAGATGCTCCCGTTTTAATGTTCCCACTTTTATAATGCATTATATTCTTATTGTCACGTTTCGCCCACGTGTCGTATCAATGGACAACAGAAAGGAAATTGTTTTACCGTGCGATAATTCGATGGCTCGCGCATTTTGACGAATTCAAAATCTCAGCTGATCCGCGTCAGGTCAGGCTGGATCGCGTCCGGGTGAGGTTAGGACGTCGGCCTGACAGATGTCTTGTTTATGTCACCTGTTGATTCAACGTGGCCGCGAGCACCATGATTATCGTAGGTCACCATATGCCGCGCTGTGCACGGCATGTGTTCACCTTTCGACTGCGCTCAACGCAGCCACGGGTATCACGGACTCGTTGACTTACTGTTGCCGCTAGCGATAATAGAAAGGCTTGTGATAAGATTGCCGCGCGGGTTCCGAAGCGTGAGAACGTCAGTCTACAGTGTAATATTATCGATGATTCGACGATGATTTCATCCCGCTGAGACAGCGTGCCGTATCAGGTAACGTATCAACGCTCGTATTGTCAACAATTCGCTGGAATCGGCGACGACGGATCGGACGGAGTTAATTGTGTAATTGTATGCTTGCAGCCCCGTCGAGATAAGTCGCAAACGGTAAGGAGAATAAAAAAGTGAGACTCCAAAGAGTTTTAAGATGCGCACGCAATATCTCTGCGAGAGGAGATATCTTAATGAGATAATTGAGTTCAACGAAGGTCAAACGTAATGACCGCAGGCACGAGTGTGGCATAGATTCCGTTCAATGTTAGACCACCTGGCGCCAGTCCCGACGGTGCTGGAGCGGGAGCTCGTCGAGTCATTTGGGCCCCGGTGACACAATGAGGCTCCGAGTCTTGAAACAGAGATCGGTATTCCTGGCCGGCTGCGGGGTCGGCTTCGTTCTTCCGCTGCTGTTCGTTTTGCTGAGGAATATATTCGTGGTCGATCGGCACGCGGCGTTGTGGCGGCCTGAATACCACTTCGATAACAGGCCCCGTCACGAGGAGATCGTCCTGCAGCTGTGGAAACAGGGAAACGAGACGTCCGACTTGAATAGCGTCACGTATTACGCTTGGTTGGTGGCGCAAAACTTGAAGAGGCACGAGATTGACCTGGACGAGTACTTGTACGGTCCGCGAGAGGAAGTCGACGCGAGGGAGACCGGAAGCATAGAATGGAACTGGTTGAGAAAACGAGTATCCGTTACGTGCGTGGTTTTCGTGGAGAAGCTCAGGCTGGGAAGGTCAATCAAGGCGACGTGGGGCCAGCGTTGCAACAGGATATATTTCTTCGGGCATCGCTTGAGGGACGCGGAGTTGCCTGTTATTAACACGGACGTAAAACTTGTATCCTCCTGGCAGCTCTTGTGCGAAGCTATGAATTACATTTGGAACGACGGAGCGGACGAGTTAGAGTGGATTATATTTGTGAAAGACGATACTATCGTCATACCGGAGAATCTGCGCTACATGGTCGCTCCGTTGGATCCTAGGGGCGACTACTATTTGGGCCACCCGGTGGTTCTGTGGAGTCAGATTTACAATGTCGCTCAATCCGGATACGTTCTTAGCAGAGGAGCGCTGGATAAAGTAGTGCAGACGTTCAATAGCTCGGAGAAATGTATTAGCGGCGGAAAGTATTGGAAGAAAGAAGATTATTATCTCGGTAAACGACACAATGGTATTCATAGTTTTTCGGAGCATAGAGTTCGGAGCTTATATTCAAGACCATCTAAGATCATCTTTGGATACTCTGTAGTCTATCAAGTGTTCCATAAAACCTCTTCGGATAAATTCGACCCTGGTGAAAATTTGTCTCTGCATTTTCATACAAATTGGTGTACACTTTTCAGAGATACGGAGAAAGTTCACTTCTTTTCTTAGAATTTTTCGTATATGTGAATATTCTGAGATATAAATGTTTGAAATTATAGAGTGAGAAACTTCAGAATATATTTCAGAGTTCATACATATGAAAAATTCTAGTAAAGATATAAACTTTCTCGGTACTTCTGAAAAGTCTCCCAATTTGTATACAAAATCTGAAAAATGTTGTAAAATTATTGAAAAAAATCTTAAAAATTCTGAAATTTACATAAAAATTATAAAAAATTATGAAAATTCTGAGAAAAAGTTTTTCACCAGGGAAGGCAGTCTTGAATATAAGATCTGACTATGAACACCGGCTCATGTCGCATAAGTTTGATGATAATTGCGTGTCCGTGATGTCGACCTTCTGTCTCGTTTTACAGGAAAACACTTGTCGTCCATGGGCATACGTCCCTCCGATACCAGAGATCAGTACTTAAGGGGTACTTTCCACGGTTATTCCCTGCAAAACCTACTGTGGGGTGTCGCGAGACCGGGTAGCTATTTCACGCGTGCTGTGTACCCGATCAAAGGAGACTGCTGCTCGCCGATATCTGTGACCTTCAGCGCCAGTGAGCCCGACAAAATGCACATGCTAAATTACTTGTTGTATCAGTTGCGCGTGTTGAACGGTGAGAGCCGATTTGGTAAAATTCCTGCTAGAGTTCCAGTACGCGAAGAGGATGTGAGTGTTTTTACGCTACATATTAATTTATTTAACCAATGTAGGAAATTTAATCGACACAACTGGCAAATGTTACTTAAAGGAATTTATTGCGAAAAATATTACGTACTAGTAGGGAGGTCCAGGTTCAAACCCTGGCCGAGGTAATATTTTTCGCAATAAATTTCTTTAATTAAAATTTGCCAGCTGTGTCCATTAAATTTCCTACATTGGTTAATTATTCACTGGCGACAGTAATTCTTTATTCTTGTTAATTTATTTCTTGAAACTTCCGTCAAACACCATTGTGTTAATCATACATTCTGTCAAATAAATACCGGGAATCGTTCATTTAAAAAGCCCGCGTGAAAAGTATGTAAAAGAATTATTTGCTGTAAGTTGATACCAATGTATTTATTTGACAGAATGTATAATGTAGATAAATTTAAGTCATTCGTTAAATATGAGACAACAAAGAAGCGTTATGATACTAATTGTACATTTATATTCCAGGTATGGAAGATTGCGCTGCAAGAAGAATTCAACATCACGCACTTAAGTGATATATCCAGCGAGGCTTATTACGAAATATGGCATTCGAAATACTCCGAACCGGGTCAGTTGAAAGTTGCTAAAAATTATCGGATGAACCCGGACACGCTACATTGTTTACTGACGAATTACAAATCAGGAAATCGATCCGCGTTTCATTGTAGGACTAAAAGTGCTGTGGACAGTACAAAAAACTGAATAAGATTTATTAGAATGTTAGTTTAAAATAGTTGTTAAAAGATGGTGACGAACGTTTGTGATACCCCGTTTCTGTGTGTATGTGATTATCCAAACAAATATTATATAATTTAGCACAATTAAGTATATTAATAAATGTCACATTGATACAACCCATAATTCAATTTACTGCGCGAGTGGCAAAGCGAGGCAATAGTGGGCGTCGACACGAATTAAGTCAAAAGCTGCACCATTATACCGTACAATTAATCCACTTATACGCTCTGGGTCATTTGTTAATCAAGAATGGTTGATAAGACTATTTCCCTTGTTACGCTTAGCACGTTTTATCGAGCTAATTAGAGGCTCATTAACGTCTAGACCGAAAGCGATAAGTTAATCGCGTTCCCAAAACGTTTTCGCAGAGGCGTGCCTATCGCAACTCTCAAGCGATTAATTACCGATATAAAAGCAATTATATACTCGGCATATTATTTGGGAATAACTTTTTCACTTATTTTCTTTTCACTTTATTGTAATTTTGAATAAGCTTAAAATCTGCGTATAGAACACGGAGATTCAAAGATGCAAAGAAAACGCATCTATGGAAGAAAAGAATTTTACTTTACTGAAGATTACCACAATTTTGATAAATACAATAATTGTTTTACGATATTTCCTATAATATGCATTTCTTCATACTGTGTATTTATTATAGGTGCACGCAATGTAATTGATTTTACATGCGCAAATATTTTGCATGTACCATGTGAGCCACGACCGGCTGACCCACATTTTTCATCTTCCTCGTTTATCAAGTGCAACTTGAGCTTATCACTTATCCGTTTCCTTTTAGAGGTAGATATATAAAAGGCTGTATTCTGATCCGCGACTTTTAAAAGTGTTACTTACCTCACACGCTTCGTCAAAAGGACAAGTAAAACTTTTTCTGGCACGTGGACACGAAGTTACATCGCGCTGGCATCATGATGCCGTTGCGGGTACTCGGGTTATTCGTGCTGATTATCATTGCGAGCAATATAAGACAAGGATATGGATATTCGGAGGATATGGACGCGCAAGAAGCAAATGAGTTAGTATATATTGTACATCTTTTTACTGCAAAAATTGAAATTTTTCTTTGTAATACTAGAACATTAGATTGCGAGCGCCTTTTCAGCGTTGGCCTCATCTTCTAACTTTTAATTTTCTCTCTTCCTAATAATTTAATTTATTTTAATCCATTTTAGTTCCATTATTCCCGTTCACCTTCATCCATTCTCCCTTAGTAAATTTTACTTAAAATTAGTCGCTACCTTAGTGTGCATCAAGTTGTGCAAATTGTAAACAACCTTGTTACAATTTTTTCTTGAACTAGGGAGAAGGACACGCTGAACGATGCGCCAGATTCAGTAATCAACAATTTCAACAATGTTAAGAGCAGCAAAGGAGGAAGACGCGCGTTCGCAGGTGGTTGTATACGTAGACCAAGCACGCCTGTAAACGGCAAGATAAAATGTTCTCCGGACAGGTATATGTTGAAAAGTTGAAAGGAAATTTTAATTTACGTTCAAATTACACGATATATTAATTTCCTTGTAATTTTCTTAGTAAATATTTGCGATGTTAAATTCTTTAAGATATAAGATTTATGAGATATTTAATTCTATCAATAGAAGTGCGTATAAGGCACTGAATAAATATGTAACAATTCTTTGTAAACAGCGGTTGTACCGCAAGTTGCGCGTCGGATTACAAATTTCCGAACGGCGCGCTTCATCTGACAATTACTTGCGTCGATAAGGAATGGCACATTGCCGGAACCGAGTGGAACTCGATACCACATTGCGAACGTACGTGGCAAATCTAGATTTAATCTGTAATAGATGCAGAAGATAGCGAAACGATAAGATATCTTCGGGATCTATAATTGCACGTTAAATCTTTCGATAGCGATCTGCATGCCCGAGTGTCAAAATAATGGGATATGCGTTGCGCCTCATCAATGCGACTGTCCCAAACACTTCGCCGGCCCGCAGTGCCAATTCGAAGATAGACCGTGTCTGAATTATTCCCCGCCCGTGCTCAATTCTTATAAAAGATGTAATTCAAAGTGAGTGTAATGCTTGTAGATTATATCTTACATTTCTACAAGTAAAAGTTTTCAATTCTTTCTTTCTCCGTTTCTTTCAGAACGTGCACCATATCATGTATGGATCATTTTACTTTTCCTGACGGTTCGTCGGTCGCTAATCTGATCTGCAAGAACGGCAATTGGATGCCTACCAGAAGCGACTGGGTCTCAATTCCGGATTGCGAACGTACGTATGCACAACCGTTAAAATCGAGCGCACATAACGTATTTTACATGATTGCGTCTTTACAGCTGTGTGCGATCCACCCTGTCAAAACGGTGGCAATTGTCTGCCAATGAATGCATGCCAATGTCCGCAGGATTATCGGGGACCTCAGTGCCAATATTGTAAGCGAAGAGATGTCTTTATTAAAGAAGTTCCTTTCGTATTACATGTTTATATAATCCATTTTGTGCACATTGCATATGTAATCAACATTCATAATATGAATGACAGCTGCCGATGTTTGCAATGCCGAGAAGCTACACTTCAACGGTGGGTATCACTGCAGAGATTCCGGCGACGCGTATTCCTGCACACTATACTGTCCACCGGGAGTAAACTTCGAGTCTCCAGCTTCCTCGGTTTACACTTGCACCTACGACAAGGGGACCTTCGAGCCGCAGCCCATACCGCAATGCAAGGTCGAGAGTAATATCAAGATTATCTCGCACGGCACCTTTCACAATACCTACGTACGGGAATCAAATTACTCCTGGTCGATGGAAAATGTTTACGATGCCAAGTTAAAGCACTCTCAGGAGACTTATGACGAAAATTACAGGATCCACGGCAGTAATGCGTCGTATCCAGTAAGTAGTACTGTATGTACACGATTTATTCAGTATTACAAAGTGACGCCCGCCTAGAGTGAGGAAGGTCCAGGTTCAAACCTCAGCTGAGGTAATGTTTTTTGCAATAAAATTGTTCTAATTAAATTATAGCCAATACAGTCGAATAATATTATTTGCTTATTACTTAATTATTTGCGGAGAAAATGATTATTCATCAATATTACATTTGTAATAGATATTAAGAGCGCAAAGAGAAAGTACGTTTACCAAATTAAGGTGAGAACGGGACATAATTAATTTGGAAACATCATGAAACATTACAGATTCAATTCGACGACTATACTCGCGACGGTCGCGTAATGGTATTTGAGATGAGCCGCTCGAGACCGAAGACGTGCTTCACCTGGGGAGGCGCGCACTACAAGACCTTCGACGACAGAGTCTACAGCTTCGACAGCGATTGCTCGCACACGCTTCTCCGAGATACGCAAGACGGCGTTTGCACAATCGTGGCGTTGAATGGTCCGGGCTGCCAAACCGGGTCGGATCGCCGTTGCTCCAAGATCGTGAAGCTGTTCGTGCACGACAAGAAGTACGTGCTCGCCAGCGACGACGCAGGTCTGCCGATGTTCTCCAACGACAAACGATCGCTGCCGATACCGGTGTACCTGCCTGGGTTGCGCGTGGACAAGTCCGCGCATTTCGTCCTCGTCTCCCTCGACTCGCTGGGCGTGAAGCTGAAGTGGGACGGCGCCTCGCTACTGCAGATTGAGGCTTCCGAGAGTTTGTGGAACAAAACGGCTGGTCTGTGCGGTACCATGAATGACGATCCGAACGACGAATTCTTAATGAAGAGCGGAAGTCACGCTGGAACTGTACCGGCGTTCGCAAGTTCTTGGCGCGTCGAAAGTTTCGAAGGTAATGGCAATCACATTTTCAACCTGCACTTTGTAAGTGCAAAATTATTTTATGTTAAAATATCCGCGTTAACAGAATATTGTTCTAACAGCTACGACGTGTTTCATTTTGTAGAACCATGCGACGACTATCCGAGCGTGCGACACGCGTGCAAGTCGAGAGACGAATTTGCTCGCGATGCCGTCCAGTTCTGCGACAAGTTGCTCTCCAACCACAAATTCAAGGCTTGCGCCGAGACGATCATTCTTTCCGAGCTGACCGACGCATGCTTGTGGGATTATTGTGCGTGCAAACACGACGATAGAAGGAAATGCGCCTGCAATACCATGGATGTTTATATCCGCCAGTGCGCCCACAAGGGAGTCGCGCAGTTGACCGCGTGGAGAAACGATGATACTTGTCGTGAGTCAATCGAAAAATATTTTATAAATCTGTTATGAACGTAACTCATTCATTTCTCTTACTCGTGTAATACCATTTGCCGACTTTCTTATTTAACACCTAGATGAATAGACAAATAAATTATTTCTAGCGATTGTCTGCGACGGTGGACGAGTGTATATGTCGTGCGGTCCAAAGGTTGAAGCGTCCTGTTCTTCCGGTATCGAAGCGACGAGCGAGAGTCCCGAGTGCGAGGAGGGCTGTTTCTGTCCGGCGGGCACCTTGGAGCACCAGGGCAAATGCGTCTCTCCGGAGGAATGCCCGTGCAAATTGAGAGGCAAACTGTTCCAACCAGGCACGAGCGTGCCGAAGGGCTGCAACACTTGCACGTGCACCTCCGGCAAGTGGGTGTGCACGCAAATACGATGCGGTGCCAGATGCGCCGTCCTGGGCGATCCGCATTACACCACGTTCGACGGCAAGCACTACGACTTCATGGGAAAGTGCAAGTATTACTTGATGAAGGGAGAAGATTATACGATCGAGAGCGAAAACGTCCCGTGTTCCGGAGCGATATCCGAGGTCAGAGAAATCTCTCAGTTGTTGAGGAAACTTGACATATCGATCTTTCATTAATTCTATTAATTACTACGTACTTATTCCCCCTTTTCTCTCCGCTAATCATTTCTAATTACTTATTATTTATTTTAGAATATGGGCTTTGCCGCTGCAGACTCTCCGTCATGCGTCAAGACCGTTGCAATCACTTTCAGGGATACGTCGATAAAGTTAAAGCAGAACCATCAGGTCGCGATAAATGGTGACGAGATAACGAAATTCCCGACGCTGTTCGACGGTGTCCGAATACGAATTGCGAGCAGCATATTCATGGTGATTCATCTGCCGAATGCTTTGGAATTGTGGTGGGACGGTGTGTCGCGCGTTTACATAAACGCTCCCGCTGAATTCCATGGTAAACTCTTTTTGTCTCGTGTGGCCGTCGTTATGGAAATTATCTATGTTATTGTATCTTGAAAGAAAATTTCTGATCGAACTGCGATTATTCAGATCGAACGAGAGGACTTTGCGGGACGTTCACCGAAAATCAAAAGGACGATTTTGTAACGCCTGACGGTGATGTTGAGCCCGCGGCAATCGCCTTCGCCAATAAATGGAAGACAAGTGAATATTGCGTCGACAAGTCCGAGAGCGAACCGACACATCCCTGCGAGCTAAATCCTCAGAGGCGAGCGACCGCGGAGGAGCACTGCTCCAAGATACACAGCGACATTTTCTCAGGTACTTATATAAAACTTTTCATTTAACTTTTTATATCTAGATAGTTTCGAATCTCACTATTTTCTTAATACTTTAGATTGCCACTGGTACGTCGATCCGACGGAATTTTACCGAGACTGCATGTACGACATGTGCGCGTGCGACACCGATGTAAAGTCATGCCTCTGCCCCATATTGGCAGCATATACGAAAGACTGCGCGGCGCTGGGCGTGAAACTTTCGTGGCGTGCCGAGATCGGCGAGTGTAAAATCCACTGCAGTGGCGGCCAGACCTATCAAATCTGTGGAAACAGTTGCACGAGGTAGCACGCATTCATTGCATTCAGTTTTCGCAAGCAGTTGCTTTTCTCAAGTTCCAATTTATCGCTACAGACAACTTGGTGGTTCATAAACTTGAGAAAACAAAATGTTAGTTACAGTAGTATGGTCTTATTTATTTTCGACTCAACCCATAAGAGTTTACGGTGTCTAATTTTATATCGTTTTTAGGCATCTTGGTGCAATAGAAACGATTCATAGTTTTAGGATTAGTTTGATAATTTTAATATTGTATGTCGATTATGTATATCTCAGAACACATCTGTATTACAAAATGTAAGCTGGAGGCTATTCTAAACCGCAAAGCGCAAACCGCAAAGGATTAAGATAAATTAATATTGCTACAGATCATGCGCGGACATCTCCTTTTACCGGGATTGCAAACAGGAGTGCGTGGAAGGTTGCAACTGTCCAGACGGCCAGACGATAGACGTGAACGGCGAGTGCGTCCCGATCGCTCAGTGTCCTTGTATGCACGCGGGTCGCGAGTACAAGCCTAATCATCGAGAAGTCCGTCCGGGCAACAAGGGACAAGAGTTTTGTTCTTGCATAGGTCGGTGCCTGAGGCGCAAATGTATTCGCTGATAAGTGATGCTTCGTGATGCAAAATTCTATTCTTCGCTGATCCTAGGCGGCGTATGGGAGTGTCGGTTGGCAACGCCAGACGAGATTCGGGATTATCCGCCGGTCACGGAACTGCTTTCCGTTTGCCAGGCCAGCAAGCATCTGGAAGTGACGGACTGCGAGCCAGTGAAGCAGAGAACTTGCAGCAACATGCACATACAGAGCGACCAAACGCCATCGGTCTGCACGTCTGGTTGCATCTGCAAATCCGGATATGTCCTGAACGCGCCGAACGGTGCGTGCATCAAAGAAGAGGACTGTCCCTGTCATCACGGCGGAAAGAGCTATAAGCAAGGCTCGGTCATACAGGCCGAGTGTAATACTTGCACGTGCGAGGACACCAAGTGGAAGTGCACGGACCGAATTTGTGCAGGTGATTTTCCTTTTACGCCAACTCGCTATTAATTGTTCTCTTTTTTGTATGCTTTCCTCAAGTTTTGTCAGCAAATATACATTTTGTCGCTTCAAGCGAATTTGACTTACTACTTTGATCTCACATTGTATTATTATACTGAAATGATATGCTTTTCGTAGGAGTCTGTTCTGTGTGGGGCGATTCGCATTACAAAACATTCGACGGGAAAACGTACGAATTCCAAGGTGTATGCGACTATGTCCTAGTGAAAAGTGTGCTGAACAAGGAAGATTGTTTCGACATCTCGATTCAGAACGTACCCTGCGGTACAAATGGAGTCGCGTGCTCGAAATCGATCAAGCTCACGGTTGGCAGTGGCGAACAACAGGAAGAGCTCGTTTTGACAAAAGGGAAAGCGCTACCTAAGGGGTCTTTTAAGAGAATGTCGATAAGGCTCGCTGGTCTCTTTGTATTTGTCGACGTGCCGGATTTAGGATTGGTGCTGCAATGGGACAAAGGTAAGAACTGTGTAGATCTTTCAAATGTAAAGTCGAATTTTACAAGAGAGTTTTTGGTAATTTTTGATCAGGTACCAGAGTCTACGTAAGATTAAATCCGGAATGGAAGGGCCGCACGATGGGTCTGTGCGGCGACTATAACAACAACGCCGAGGACGACTTTAAGACACCATCCGGCGGGATATCCGAGGCCTCCGTCAATCTGTTTGGGGACTCGTGGAAAAAGGATACGTTTTGTCCGGAACCGAAGGACATGCAGGATGATGCCTGCGAGCAACATCCAGAACGTAAGCTGTGGTCGCTGCGGCAATGCGATGTGCTCAAGTCACCGTTATTCTCGCCGTGTCACTCGGAAGTGGAGGTCGAGTCGTATCTGCGCAATTGCATCTTCGACACGTGCAGCTGCGACGCCGGTGGCGACTGCGAGTGCCTGTGCACGGCGTTAGCCGCGTACGCGCACGAATGCAACCTGCGAGGTGTCCCCGTGAAATGGCGTACGCAAGAGCTCTGTCCGTTACAGTGCGACGAGAAGTGCAGCACGTATTCGCCCTGCGTCTCGACCTGTCCACGCGAGACGTGTGACAATTCTATGACCGTGAAAGACGGCTCACATCTGTGCGCGGAGGACACGTGCGTGGAGGGCTGCCAGTTCCAGCCTTGTCCCGAGGGCCAGGTCTACCTAAACGCCAGTTACACGGAGTGTGTAGCCAGATCCGCGTGCGCGAAACCTTTTTGCGCCGAGCTCAACGGAGTGACGTACTACGAGGGTGATAGAGTCAGCGGCGACGATTGTCACAGCTGCTTCTGCAGTCGCGGCAGAGTGACCTGCAAGGGAGAAGCTTGTACCACCATCGCCGTCACCGCTGTTACTACCGCCGTGCCCTTGGCAGAGCCCCAGAAATGCGTCGACGGCTGGACCACGTGGATCAACAAGGATCCAATGGTGAAAGGGAAGAAGTTCTCAGACGTAGAGCCGTTGCCCGATTCGATGGACCTCGCCAACGCAAACGGTCTCGCAGTTTGCGATAGGAAGCACATAGTTGACATAAAATGCAGATCCGTCAAGGGACACCTGAGCCCAAAGGAGACCGGCCTTGATGTGGAGTGCAGCCTAGAACGTGGCTTGTACTGCCAATCGCACCCAGATCTTCCTTGCGTGGACTTCGAGATTAGCGTGCTGTGCCGCTGCTTCGAACCGATTACGCACGATGTCGAAAATGTGATGACAGAGATCAGCACCGGGAGGGAACACGATCTGGAGTGCGACGTCGCGCAACCCAATTCGCCACACCCGACGAACTGTCAGCTGTTTTATGAGTGCGTTTCCACACCGACGGGGCACGAACTGGTAGAAAAGTCATGCGGTCCTGGTACTCTTTACAATTCGGAGACCTACGTGTGCGATTGGCCGACGGAGGTTCTGCGCGTGCGGCCAGAATGCTCGGCTGCGTCCGGGCGAACCACGGAAGCCAGCGGGAAAATCGAGTGGAGCAGCAGCGCCGGCAGCCACTGGCAGCACACGGTGTCGACTACGAAGAAGCTCGTATCAAGCACCATAAACGTGTGCGAGGACGGCGAGGCGTGGAGTGAATGCGCGATCCGGTGTGACAGAGCGTGCCAATACTATCGTCACATCCTGCTGACGCAGGGTCACTGCGTCGAAGGTGCCGACTGCGTCTCCGGATGCGTCCCGAACGACCGACCGACGTGTCCCTCGTACAAGTTCTGGAGAGACGGTGTCACCTGCGTGGAGGCGAGTCACTGCTCGTGCAGGTCCCACGACGGAGGCTCGGTCGCACCCGGTGCCATCAGGAGGGAGTCCGACTGCGAGACCTGCCAATGCATCGATAATTACTACACGTGCGATACAACTTTCTGCGATGACATGTCGGGTCACGAGGTGACGGCAGGGACGGGAAGGGGGCCGGAAACAACAGTTACCACGCAGCCACCGCTCAGTACAACTCAGGGAACATCACCGGTCACCTGGCGGGCCATCAGCGAGCAAACGATCCTTGTACACAGCACGGTCACTCCGCCTGGGGAATGCGATGACGCCAGCTTCGTACCGCTGATACAAAATCTGCGGAAGAAAGTGACTGTCCGTACCAGCGGCAGCAGGCAGCTGTTGCTGTCCGAGGATCTGTTGATACAGACGGAAGGAACGATGCTGCTACCCAAGAAGTACTGGGAACCTGAGATGATGGACGCGAAACAGTGGCTTGATATCCAGTTCAACAAACCTGAGCCGATTTACGGCGTGATCCTGCAGGGCAGCGTTTCCGAAGATAAGTTCGTAACCAGTTACAAGGTGCTCTTCTCGGAGGACGGCCAGACTTTCTCGTACGTGCTGGACCATGAAAAACAGCCGCGCGTGTTCAGAGGTCCCGTCGACAACGTCAAGTCCGTGAAGCAGATATTCTATCAACCGGTCGAGGCGAGGGTCGTTCGTATCAATCCGCTGACCTGGCACAACGGGATCGCGATCAAGATGGAGGTGCTGGGCTGTCGGGATCACGCAATGACCACGCTGAAGCCGACGACCTCCGAGAAGCTTCTCGTGAGTCCGGTGTGCGAGGACCCGATGGGATTGGACAACGGGCTGATGGCTGTCCAACAAGTTTCTGTATCAAGCTCGCCGCAGCTGGCCCGGCACCTTCGGTTATCCGCGGACGGTGCGTGGCGCGCGGCTCTGGACAATCCTCATCAGTACGTTCAATTCGACTTCCTGGAGTATCGAAATCTGACCGGAGTCACGACCAAGGGCGGCGACGGCGCTTGGACGACGGCTTACAAAATACTCTACAGCAACGACGGGCGTCACTGGAGTCCGGTCGTCGACGAGAACGGCGACGAGAAGGTGTTCCTCGGGAATTTCGACGCGGAGAGTCGTCGAACGAACTTCTTCGAGAGACCGTTGCACACCAAGTTTCTGAGGATACAACCCGCCAAGTGGCACGATCACGTCGCGTTAAAGGTCGAAATTCTCGGCTGCTACTTGACGTATCCGGTACCAATGACACCGACAGCCACATCGACGACGACGACGTTCGATCGAGAATGCAATGTGTGCGACGGGATCGATCACGCGTCGAGCGTCGAAGGCTGCAGATGCGAGCAGCCTCTCTGGTGGGACGGGGAGTCGTGCGTACCGAAGCGAGAGTGTCCCTGCGTGGTCGGGCATGTTCCTTACGCGGTAATAATAACATTGATGATAACGATAGCGTATTTACTAGAGTTCTGTGATAAACTTTCCACGGATAGGTTGCGACCAGTATACGGAATTTTCTTTTAAAATTTATCCTGAAAATCATGTGATCGTGAATTGCATTTTATTAGTAAAATGTAAGATAAAATTTCAAGAAACTCTTATAAATTTGTTCAAAATACCATGTTGTCCCCACGATCATGATTTTCAGGATAAATTTTAAGAGAACACTCGCTCTGTGTACAATAACGAATGTTTATTACAGGTAGGAAGCATGTACGAGACGGAAGATTGCCAGCAGTGCGTGTGCTCCCTCGGCGGGACAGCCGCGTGTTCGCCGAAGAAGTGCGAGCCTTGCACGGAGCCGGACCTGCGGTCTGTTGTCGGCGAACTGTGCGCCTGTCTCTGCAAGCCTTGCCCAGCGGGCACCAGGCGCTGCGTCACGAGCGACGTGTGCATAAACGAGGCCGCGTGGTGCAACGGTGTTCAGGACTGTCCGGATGACGAGATAAACTGTCCAGAGATAACTGCCACGACACCTATCGCGACCGAACAATCTTCAGGAACAGTCAGACAAGAAATCACGACCGTCGGTCCCGGTCCTCAAGTTAGTCCGTTGCCGTGCGAGGAACCGATTTGTCCACCCGGTTACAGAGTAGTTTTCAAAAAGACGTCTCAGCTGCAAAATAAGCCGCGGCACAATGTTAAGACTAATGTAAAATCCAGAGGTCACAAAGCTTTCGCAAAGACAAAGGGGCACAAGAAACGCCCATTCCACGAGCGTCCGATGGAGGATCAGGCTCAACTAGCAACAGAAAACATCCAGTGCCCCGAGTTCATTTGCGTGCCCACTAAAGCCCCCGTCTACCCCGGAGAGCAGAAGCCGGAAACGTGTCCAGAGGCGTTTTGTCCGCCGCAGTACGAGGTGGTGTACGAAAAGATGAGTATGTACAAGATGCACAAGTGTCCTAAGTACGCCTGTCGGCCGTTGTCACCGCAGGAGGCAATCTGCAACGTCACGGGCAGAACGTTCAACACGTTCGACAACATGGAGTACAAGTACGACGTCTGCAATCACATTCTAGCCCGGGACATGTATGGCAACGAGTGGTACGTAACGCTGGAGAGGCTGTGCGTCGACGCGCGGTCCTGCACGCGGGTCCTGGCGGTGATGCTGAACGAGCGCGCGATCGTGCTCTATCCGGATCTGCACGCGGACATTGACGACCACACCTTCACGGCCGAGCAGATTGCGCGGCTCGGAAATCGACTGCCCGGTTTCGAGCTTTCGCGCACGGGCGACAAGCTCGTCTTCATCTCGCATCGCTACGGCTTTTGGGTGATCTGGGACTCGGGCACCAACGTGAAGATCGGCGTCGCCGCTAAACTGGCCAAACGCGTGGACGGCCTGTGCGGATACTTCGACGGCGACACCACGAACGACCGCCAGACACCCGAGGGTACGCAAGCGAGGAGCACCGTCCAGTTTGGAGATAGCTGGGCGATGGAAGACGCGGAATGCGATCTGCACGTGTGTCCGCGTGACGTTCAGGAGCAGGCTTGGGCAATCTGCAACTCCGTGAGGAGTCCGATGCTATTGGACGCGTGTTCCGCAGTCGTCGACGTCGACAGGTAACACTTAATAGATATTTAACGACAGGAATTTGCTAAATTAACCGATTAAAGCGCCCGAGTGTGAAACTCGTTAACAAATTGAGGTCTCAAAGTTTTGTCTTAAAACAAATATTTTTTCTTAAAGCAAATTGCTATGATTGCAGGTTCGTGTCTTGCTGCATAGAGAGCATGTGCTCTTGTCTACACGCTACAAACAGCTCTTACGAAGACTGCCGGTGCCGTCTGTTGACGAGCTTTGTCGGCGAGTGCGAAGCCGCCGTCGGTCCTGGCGCCGATCAGTTGTCGGATTGGAGAACCGCTTACGATTGTCCCGCGAACTGTCCGCCGCCGTTCGTCCATCGGGATTGCTTCCGCAGCAAATGTGAGATCACCTGCGACAATCTGCATGAGGTGGAACCGTGTCCGCCGATGCGGGGCGTTTGCTTCCCCGGCTGCTTCTGCCCGGACGGCCTGGTGCGACGAAACAACGAGTGCGTGCCGCCAGCGCAGTGTCGGGACTGCGTGTGCGATGGCCTTGGCGATGCCAAATTCATCGGCTTCAATCGCAAGGACTTCAGATTCGCCGGCAATTGCACTTACCTGCTTTCAGGGAACGTGGTGGAGAACGCGGGGAGTCCGGACAGGGCTCGCGCGTATCAAATCCTGCTCACCAACGGATATTGCGTTACCGGCACGTGCACAGAGGCGATTACGCTGCTGTACGAGAAGCACGTGGTGCAAATCAAGCGTGCGGAACACTCGAAGGATCTGCGGGTGGCGATTGACGATTCCCAAGTGGAGAAGTTCCCGCACAACCGCACATGGATTGTCCTGGATCAAGTGTCCGTCGGAGATGTGACTCTGCTCATACCGTCGATCCAATTGGAACTCGTTGCCTTTCAACAGACCTTCGCGTTTACCTTGAAACTTCCTTCGCATATCTTCAGCGATGATACCGAGGGTTTGTGCGGTAGCTGCAACGCCGATGCCGAAAGTGGTTTCGAGAAGCGTGATGGGGAGATGACCGACGACGTCGAGGAGTTTGGCAGATCCTGGCTAGTCGAGGACGCAGTCCTCGCGTCAACGCAGTTGAGTCTGAATCAGATTCCATACGATCAGACGTGTTCCAGCAATCGTCAACCTCAGTGTACGCCACCGCCAGCGGAAGAGGATCTGTGCAAGAAGCTCCTAGATTTAGCGGCTTTCAAGCAATGCTACAGCATTGTCGATCCAAAACCATATTTAGATTGTTGTCACGATGCGTTATGCACCGGCGGAAACTACTGCGACAGCCTAGAGATGTATGCGAGGAAGTGTTCGGAAGCTGGCCTATGCCCGGATTGGAGGACCGATGAAATCTGCCCTTACGAATGTCCTAAGAGTGAGATTCTGATATCTTGATTATTGAATTTGTTTAGAAGTTGTACTTGCCAAGCAAAATTGAAGACCAAATTATACAAAGAATGTTTTTATTATTGCATACATATACTTCATATTGATTTATAAAATAATTCTTACTGATTGAAATGGTTATTATATGTGTATTAACTTCAATGCACTTTTGCCGTTCAGAAAAATCTTTAAAACTTGTTATAATCATTTTAATTCAATTAATAATCTCTCAAAACATGACTTAATATAAAAAAGTAGAGGAAATTCCCCTCTTATGAGACCGGCTTCTAATACGAGACAGCGGAGTTTCTGCTAAATTAACAGGCATCGTCTGTTGGTTCCATCATGAATTCATAGCCCTTGGAGCGAAATCTGTTTAGTGGAAAATTCATTGTTAGATTGTGTAATCGCCGCGAAAAAAGATTGTGATTGAATTTGGATGTTGAAAACCTGCTATCTCATATTAGAAACCTACTTCATAATAGGGGACTTTCCTCTATGTTCTCCTAACTTAAACGAATATATGTCGCTCAGATCTTGTCTACCAAGCATGCGGATCCAGCTGCAAGGAAACGTGTGATACCATAAACGATTCGAACAATCTTAAGTGCGCATCCGCTCCTGTCGAAGGATGCTTTTGCCCGGTGGATCACGTGTTCTACAACGATTCTTGCATACCAAAGAAAGATTGTTTCGTCTGCGACAAGGACGGTCACGTGCAGGGTGATATCTGGCATCCGGACAAATGCACCGAATGCAACTGCAATGACGGGGTTGTGAACTGCCAAACGATGGAGTGTCCTGTATTGGACACGATCTGCGAGGAAAATATGACGCCTGTACTTATCAATGGAACGGAGGAGAGATGTTGCGCCAAATATCTGTGCGGTGAGTCAACATGCAATCGAAAAGTACATTCTTAATATGTGCATACAGTTTATTCATCAAAACTGCAAGTTTTAGTTGTGATATTTATTTCGTCCAGTAATGATAATCATTGCAAGATATGATTACACTTCCCTGTTTAAAATATTAGAATGTGATCAGATTAATAAGACTCTTATTAATTTACATTGAAATTGCATGTAATCCAATGTAGTCTGATCATATTCTATATATATTATTTTACACAGGGTTGCGACTATCCAATATTGTAATTTTAACGAATGGGAATATATTTAATCTACATCCATTTATAATCTACCGATTTTTGTGTAGCTCCAAAGCCGACAGCGCCTACAATATGTGTTGAGTCACAGGAGCCGGAATGTGGCTTTGGCCAGACAATGAAGGCGATTATCGACGCTGATGGTTGCCACAAATTTATATGTCGTACGTATAACGTGTGTGCGCACTTTTTGTCATTACCCATCAGTTTCTATCGAATCCTTGTTGCAGCATTGCACTTAATATCGCATGTAATTTCAGAATGCCTGCCTGCAAGCGAATGTCCCGCTTTCGACAATTTTACAAACGAAATTGAGCAACTGCAACCTGGTTTCACACACGTAATGAATACATCCGGCTGCTGCCCGCGACCAACAAAAATATGCGATCCGAGAACCTGTCCGCCTGCACCGAACTGTCCCGATTACTACAACGCTGTTTCGACGATGCTCGTAGATAGTTGCTGTCCCACTTACGAATGTGGTACGGTTTCCCTTTTTGTTTATGCACTCTGTCAAATTATGTGCATGCGTGCGTTGCAGAACCGAGGAAGTATCATAGCATTTTCAACACAATTTAACGTACAAATCTTTTTCGGAAATTAACATTATACTTTTAATGCCACGCATTCTTTTATCGAAAAGATATTTGAATTCTACAAAATAGAAATGTTGATTTTATTATTTCATCTTTGCATTAGTACCTCCGAAGGACGTTTGTCTTTATATCAATAACGAGGAACAACGAGTGGTAGCGAAGAAAATTGGCGAAGAATGGAAGGATGGTAAATGCACAACGTGCGTGTGCGAGAGTTCGCACGATGGTCCTAAAGCTGACTGTTTAGTCACGGAATGCTCAAGTATGAGCGTACATCCTGATATAGACGATTATGTATTGGAAGAAATACTGCTGGATGACAAATGCTGTCCAATCTTCGAGCGTACTGCCTGCAGATGGAAGGGCAAAATATACAATGTAAGAACTAATATTTTGTATCTGCGCGCGTGCGTAGTATTTCGTTTAATATTATTATTAAAATACAATTTTTATAATACCACTAATATCATTCCTCGCAGGTTGGCGAAAGTTGGAAGCCCAATACTGCGGACGCTTGTCTCACGATGCAATGTGACAAAAATTCGGGTGGTATTCAGGTATTAAATAAGGTCCAAGAGTGCAACACCGCTTGCGACTATGGCTACAAGTATCAAGAGCCTAATGACATAAGTGTTAGTTGCTGCGGCACGTGTATCCAGGTTGCATGCATTGTAGAAGGCACGCTTAAAAATATAGGAGAACATTGGTACTCGGACGATCGTTGCACAACGTATCTGTGCGAATCCGCAAATGGAAGTGTAAGATTATTGACATAATCCCAAATATCGGTTAATCGACAAAGTTATGAACTAACTTTGGTCGCACTGATATTCACTTTTAGGTGTATCTACAAGCGAGTACCGAGACGTGCCCGGAAATCGATCCGGAATTGGAATCCGAATTCGAGATAGAAGCGCGCAAAATTCCAGGAAGATGTTGCCCGGAAATTGTTAAGACAGCTTGTCGCGACGACGGAAAATTGTATAAACCTGGGGAAACGTGGAAGTCCCTTACGGATAGCTGCGTCATTGAGACGTGCGTGGGTGGCGCAAATATAACGAAGCGCAAAGAGTTCGAAGTGTGTTCAAAACAGTGCGCTCAGGTAAGAGCATCTCATTACATGCACTTACACTTAAGCGTTTTTATTACATTTAAGATTATTGTGTTTTAATATCGCCTCGATCAATCTTCAAGGGATGGTCGTACCAGGAGCCAGAAGATGGTAAATGTTGCGGGGAATGCAAGCAAGCGTTTTGCGTGCTTGGGGACACTCTATACGCGCCTGGCATGACATGGTCGTCCGATGATAATTGCACCACTTACACGTGTATGGAAACTAACGAACAGGCAAGTTATCTCCCAAGAAGAGTAAACGTTTCTGGATCAGATGCAATTGCAAGGTTGGGAAGTAACACGTTACTTCTAACGTCGTTGCACTCGGAATAATATTTCAGGATAGCATTCAGAATAAGTGCATTCAAAACTAAGCAGTTCAATGATCTTGAATATAATTGGTTCTTTGTCTTGCCTGTGGTTCTTCGCTGACTAAAAAGTGTAAAAACCAATCATAGTACAAATTATGTGTTCGATGTATAGCTGATATAGCTATAAAATATGTAAAGTTAGATCGTATAAATTAGTATACATCGAATTTTGAACCTTACCCTTTTACTAGAGGACATAATTTTGCTTACATCTTCTGATTATATTTACTGTAGAAACGTGTATTTAATTGTTAGTCCCGTCTGGGCCGTCGAGCGGTTCACACGTCTTCCGACGGAAGATAAATTTTTGATCCTGCGGGATTGCATCATCCCGCGCGTGGCCCGGTTACCGGGCCATTGCATTGTTCAACTCATATTTAGTCTATTGGTTCGTCGTGGCCGTATCGGCTACCGTTTATCAGGTGCCGGGCGCCATAATTAGAAGAAGAAGAAGAAGTATTTAATTGTACTAATGTCAAGAAAAAAGTAACGAAAATAGTAACGACTTGTTAGTTTTTAAGCAACGATAACGGTAACGAGTTACTTTGGTAAAGTAACTTTTCCAACCCTGTGCAATTGACACCTTTTTCGGAAGTTTACATCATATGTAACTACAATAAGTTTTTATAATCGCCCTCAACATTATTCGACAGCGGGAGTTCTTGAAAAGTTTTAAGAGTATTGAGAATCTTGAAGAACCCTCAAAAGTTCAAAAAAATCTCTTGGACATCCAATATATGTAAAACGTGCAATGATTTTAGCTATCTATCGCTGTGAGTCCAGCTGCTTGCCCAGACGTAGCAGATTGCCCTGATAATTTGATTTATCACGATCGATGCTGTAACCGATGTAACGTGAGCGTTAACATAAAAGATCAACTCAAGGGTAAATATAAAAATAAGAACAAGCATTTTTTATTCATTTATACTGTTACTGCACTTGAGAAATGTCGCTGTTCTTATCGATATCCTTGACAAGGATCAACTATATGTTCTTCATCGATAACTATTTCTCAGAATCATGCAAGACAGTCCCCGTGGATGCGAGCAGTACAGTAGGCATGCTGATTGTAAGCCACCCGTTACACGGAAATTGTAAAAATGTGGATGCTATCGCGGGTGTTACACAATGCGGCGGGTCATGTCAGTCTTCAACGTTCTTTGACAGTGGT
Organism: Vollenhovia emeryi; assembly: GCF_000949405.1. Lineage (NCBI taxonomy): Eukaryota > Metazoa > Arthropoda > Insecta > Hymenoptera > Formicidae > Vollenhovia > Vollenhovia emeryi. The sequence goes on from NW_011967139.1 coordinate 615,033, forward strand.
AATAATGCAAAATCAGATGAAGATTTCCCATTATGTTCCGCTGTAATGGTCGACTCGGCTATTAATCTCGATCTTTTCTTTTACTTTTTTCGCATAGAAAATTGGAGTCAAGTAAACGACTGTCAGTGCTGTCAAGTAAAGGAATACATGGGCGTCGTTGTCTATTTAATATGCGAAGACGGCAGAAAATTGAAGAAGCAGTTGGTAGTACCGCGTTCTTGCTCTTGCCAAAATTGCGCTTCCTTGGGCATTAAAAACGAAAGTAAGAAGACAAAGACCAAGGGTTGATCTGCAAAGAATATATGCCGACTTGGTCACATTTATTCGTTATTCACACACACACATGTATCTTTAAATAATAAACTGTTCTTGTATTTCAATACGCAAAGCAAAGAGATATTTTAGTAATTTCTCTTTTTTTCTATCGATTCTATCGAATAATCCTGTTGACAGATAAATTTCTTCAATGTAAATCTATTATGTGAAAGAGAAAGAGCCTGAGCATAATGCTGTCTTGTATTCTTAAGACAACGTTTGACGTTTTAAGTCTTCGACCCGGTTTACAATGAGTTTTTCTTTCCGCGTGAAAGAAAAAAGGAGGGACATATAGTTCAGACTTCTCACAACTCGTTGCAGAGAAAAATGCAAAAAAATTGGGTGCCAACGTCACACGGTGTTCCCAAGCGGTCACCCATCCAAGTACTGACCGTGCCCAACGTTGCTTAACTTCAGTGATCGGACGAGAACTGGTGCTGTTCAACGTGGTTTGGATGTTGACGAAAAGATCGGCTCATTGTAATCTATTTAAAGTTAAAATCACGCACTTTCCATACAACATAACGGTAATACTGAAGGAGAGGGGCTTCCTCACCGATTTTGATGAAAATTTACAGGATCGTGTATTTTTGCCTGTAAAACACGAATCCGCAAGTTAAAATCGTCGCTCGGCACTAATAAGAAAGTTATAAATTGTTAAAATCTGACAGTTGTGGGGTTAGGATACCTGTCTTATCGACACCAACCGACACTATACAGGAGTGGCTTTAATCAAGAACTCAAACAGTTCAATACATTATTATTTCAATACATTATCGAATATAAAGCAGAGAATATATTCTGAGTATTAATTATAACTCTTTTATTAGTGCCGAGCGACAATTTTAACTTGCGGATTCGTGTTTCACAGGCAAAAATACACGATCCTGTAAATTTTCATCAAAATCGGCGAGGAAGCCCCTCTCCTTCAGTATTACCCTAATTTTTAATCCTTTTTTTTAGTTGGTACACACGATAAATTTGCATGTACAAGCATTTTTCTCTTATCGTTCCCGCAAAGTGATGCACTAACCTCGTTAAATAACAATTATACAATCTTTAAATCGCGTTACATTGTAATTTGAATCGTTAGCTGATTAATCAATCTTATCACTAGAGAGATATTCGATATGTTTCTCTTCCGCTTGGATAAAAAAAATGCAAAAAATTGGGTGCCAACGTCACACGGTGTTCCCAAGCGGTCACCCATCCAAGTACTGACCGTGCCCAACGTTGCTTAACTTCAGTGATCGGACGAGAACTGGTGCTGTTCAACGTGGTTTGGATGTTGACGAAAAGATTGGCTCATTGTGATCTATTTAAAGTTAACAACACGCACTTTCCATGCGATATAACAGTACAAGAATTCGACCAATCGCGTTGCTTGATACGGTCGTTTAATTCCAAATCGAGCAACGCAATTGGTCGAAACGTCGGATGCAGTGTGTGTGAAACCCATAGACTTCTATAGACGGACCCTTTTTACGAGGGGTAACTGATAATCGCGGTAAGG